>NW_015632036.1:61531-69962 GCF_001515625.1 Sinocyclocheilus rhinocerous
CAATGCTCTAGCTCTTTTCTTACAGCCACTTTCTATTTTGTGAAGCTCAACAATCTTGTTCTGCACATCAGAACTATATTCTTTGGTTTTACTCTTTGTGATGGATGATTAAGGGAATTTGGCCTTTGTGTCCCATTTATAATCCTGTGGAACAGGAAGTCATGGCTGGAGAATCTCATGCTCCTGGTCACCCTGGTGTTACATTTTTTAAAAATATGAATGGGAATATACTTCAGAGATATTTTACTCATAAGAATTTCAATGATAGGTTAGACTTTTGTGAAGTTTTTTAATGAAAGATCAAATAGATAAATGATGCAGATTTATTTTCACAGCCACCTTTGCTCATATTTACCAGGGGTGCCAATATTAGTGGTTGGCACTGTAGATGTGCATACACCGTATATAAGGGCAGCTGATGGGTTGAATAATAATTTGCCATTATTTGTGGTAGGCAAATGGCTTTCTTACCATCTTCTTCCGTTTCTAGTATTTCAGTGAGAGTCTTCTGCCTCTTTTGAGCAGTTTTGACTGGTTTCTCCATAGATGAAGGTCCATCTGAGGGTACATGGACATATCAGACTGAATCGGTCTGCTTAATATCACAACTTCAAATACTACTTGAGAAGAAACATGCTGCTCTTTGATGTTGAACTACACAAAAAATTAACTAATTATGATATGTCTGTAGCCATGGTAACCAGTGAAATGTGTTTCTTTATGACAGATCTCTTTGAAGTAATATCTCTTGACTGAAAAGGAAAAAAAAAAAAGATGAAATGTTCAATTACAACATCTTTGTTATACATGAAAGTCAGACCAAGACCTCCTACAAAAAATGTCTCTGAGCCTTTATTCACTTTAATTAGGCAATGTATCATTTTCCAAAAAAGCTTTTGTTTGAAGGAGTCACACTTACTGCAGATCTCCTGTCCAAATTTCTGAAACTGTGTGCACAGCCGGTCAAAGATGCCCTTCTTTGCTCCAGATGAAGAAGCTAATTTCCTGTCAGTTCTGATTTTCATGCACCTTCAAACAGGAAGGACAGAACCAATTTATTTTTCCATCTTCAGTAACTGAATGTAAACCAGGTGCAGTTTAGATTTGGAGATTTCTGTGGCTTGTTGACATGCATAAAATCTTTTTGACCCATCTGGGAGCCTGATTTGTTCATTATCGTACAGTAGCAGAGTTTGGTTGGATAACAATAGACCAACACAGTCACTCAGGCTCAGCACATTTGGATTTGGCCAGTCTTATAACATTAGCACCTTTAAGAAAGCATTCCTTAGTGATTCTTTAGTGGCATTCCTTATGTATGCACTCACTTTCATTGAGTCTAATATGCAGATAACCTAGTTGTAAGTAGGGCTGAACGATTTTGGAAAATAATCTAATTGCGATTTTTTTTACCAATATTGCGATTTAATATGCAATTATTTTTTAAAGCTCTTTATGTTCTGTATTATTCAACAAAGACAAGCTATAAATCATTGTATAGTATGACCAACACACTATTAGATAGATTTTCAAGTCGAACACACCTCTTTACTCTCGCGTGTCACGTGACCGAGTGTAATCTCAGCCTCTGCGATTGAAAAATCGCGTTTTCTCATATCGCGATATTATCGCAAATGCAATTAATCGTTCAGCCCTAGTTGTAAGTGCGTACAGGGAACAAATGACAAAATTTCACAACTATGTGATAGGCAATCCAAGATCTGACCATTTTAAATTAATCAGTATTTAATGCACTTCTCATAGCCTCGTATTTAAAGTACTTATGGCCTCACTCTACTTTGACCACACTAGCACTGTGAAGAGCTTAATCAGGGTCTCAAGTGACAACTGAGCTCCCAATCAAAATTAATATCTAATGTGATTGTCAAACACACAATCATCCAGCAACAAGTATTTTTGAACCATTCATTATTTGACTCAATGACAATATAACATTACAGTGTCCTATACTCACTTGCATGCTGCATACAGAGCTGCTGTGGTAAAGAGAGGCTTAGACAGGTCAAGGTCGTGTTGCTGAGCAGCAGGCAAACTGGTCTCATACCTTAAACAAATACAAAATGTAGGTTTAGATCAAGTCATTCGATTAATCTTGACTGCACTGATGCAATGTGAAGACTCACCGCTGAAGGATCTGAGAGGCCACTTTAACTGCTTCCAAACAGCCATACTGCACTGCAAGATCTCTGAGACCCAGGTTTGACTGCAGGCCCAGCATGCACTCCATAGCCTTCAAATTACTGGAGTACACCTTAGGACTCAGTCCGGATAGTTTGATGGCATACTCCTATCCAGCAGAAAGTTGAAAGAGTATTAATTACTAAAAATTATTGCAAGAAAATACTCGTATTACTACATATGCTAATGCGTACAACATCTTGTGTAAAGCGGTCAATGGTTATTGTGTGAAAATCATTTTGAACAATATTTAAACAATAACAGCGGTCTCATCATCCACTTCATTTCCACCACATCAAACTATTTTGCCCCTAATATCTCTTTTTGCAAAAGTCAGTCTGTGGACAATTATTCTTTATATCAAATATGAGATATGTGATGCATGAAGAAAACTGAATATTTATTTTCATTGCCAACTAGGCTGTAATTTTGTCTAAATGATGGCAAAAAGTGTTTACATATTATTTGTGTACATTTAGGATACATAAAGGGGTAGCTATAACATTAGCCTTGACAAAGCAAAGTAATAGGCTATTTATTTATAAAATACCAATTCATTTCAACGAAGCAAGCTATTTAATTCAATACATAATTTGAGATGAGCAAATGACACAGTTTTTCTGTGATGCCACTATTGGACAGTGTTAGTAAATAAAGTGAATTGGCAAATAAATTAGCGACAAAGCAAAAAGAAAGCCTACTAGCCTTAACAGTAAAAAGTAAAAGATAACTCGCACATATGCATATTTCCATTACATAATATAGTAACATATTCAAGTGCGTGTGACTCTGTACATGTACATGGTACTACACATCACATCACGCAGTATGGGATCTGGATCTTGCCTTGTCTAGAGGAAATTTCATTGAAGTCGCTGCCAACTCGAGGCAAATAATGGCCTTGCTGGTGGCTGTAACAGAACCCAGTCCAACACACTTCACTTGGGATAATCGCATGTATTCCTCTGCTTGACTGAAAATAAGAGATCACAATTAACGTTAGTTGTGTTGTTATATTGACATGTTCACTTCAGATTGAACTAAACAAGCGGCTGGTCTCTCTACACTGTCACACTTCACTTAAGTTACCTCAATACTTTAACAGCTGTTATCCCGATCTTCGAAGCAAGCTTACGAAATAACTCTTTATCCATTTGTAATGTAGTTCGGATCTTCTCTTTAACCTCAACACAACGGAGTACTCTCAGTAAGCAAACCTTGCACAGACAAACTAATTTCGCGCGAAAACGAACACGTGTCACACCCGAAATAAACGTCAGGACCTGCCATTGGTGGATCAAGAAATGGGCGTGAACAACCTCGTTAGAGTAAAATACGTATAAACATTAACTACTTTTAAGACTTAAGTATTCGTCAAATGGTACTATATATGGCCAAGCGGAGTGCACGATATTAAATGCTAAATGTTGGTCAGAGAAACTTTTTTCCATTACACTTTTTTTTTTCTTCAATTGTAGATATGTAGACAAATATAATGATATGACGACACAACCCAGCCGAGTATTTTATTGTAAACAAATCAATTTTAATTCTAAATGTTGTCTCTACAGCGTTTTAGAGCGGAATAATCCAGCTCTCAGGGCTTGTTGTGTTGTGTGCGGGCAGAGCTCGTCATGAGGCGGAACAGCGGCAGTCACATGACACGACCATACATTCACAGGGGGGTCATCCAGTGTTTCCTCGAACATACCTAATAATCATGGTAAGATATAAGCCATCATCGTATGCGTAGACTGTATGCTGGATGCTTTGTATGCGCCGTTAAATTGCTTAAAACAGTGATGGTGTCAGAGGGACACTGAGATCTCTTGACGGACTGTTGCGCGTTTGTGAAGATAGTCGTTAGCATTAGCGTTTGGGATGCGAAGGCCTACATACACTTAATAATTCTTGTTTATTTCCTCTGTCTTGTTTTATTCTACTAGCGGTTTGTCATTTGGCAGGCAGGTTTAGTAGACTTGCAGCCGTTATGTTTTGCTGTCATTACAATCCACAAGTTTTGTGCAAAATGAGCTACTTTGAACTGCTAATCCTGCTAGCATTAGCCTTGTTATTTCTTTACTGTTCTGTTTATGTCAGAATTATTATTTATTGTTATTATATATCTGAGATACTTTTATATGCAGCTCTTTGTTTATAAGTGCGTTACATATAGTTGAATAATGGAAATGATTTTAGTATGCGGTGTTTGGTCACGGGTTCATTCATTCAGTTTAAAGCAGACGGTAATCTGTTAAATTTACTGTTCATCATAACACTTTTGAAATTGCTATTCTTCACGTGAAGTGTAACTGTCTAGTACTGACACTAACGATGGGTCGTTTGGGAGGGGTGAACGTAGATTGTCATTTCGTTTGTCACCCCCCACCCTGGCCTGCAGACCACTGAGACTTCATTTATATAGCTATATGATCAGTTATAATCTCGTGATTACAGGCATTTATTAGGCACATTAATAGATTAATATAATGGCACTGTGTCATTTCTTGAAGTTATACTTAATGAACTTTTATTGAAAAAATATTTGGTGATGTCACATGACTTTCTAGCTGTAGTGCTATACTTCATGCACTGTATTTCATTTTTACCAATATTTTTGTAATTCTTTTACAGTTATGCACAGTGGTTTTGTGATATTTTCATATTTCTAAAATATGCCTCAGGACAAATTAATTGAAATGTGCTAAGCTGAAATGTAATTAAAAATAGTGAGAAACGTTATTTAAAAAATGGTGACCAGCTACAGCACTTGGAATTAAACTTTAATGTGCAAGGGAGACCTTTTTTTCAGCATTAAGCAAGGATGCATTAAATTGATCAAAATTGACAGTAAAGTCATTTTTAATGTTAAAGATTTCTGTCAAATAAATGCTGCTCTTTTGAACTTTCTATTCTTCAAAGAGATTTGAAAACAAATGTATGACATTTTCCAGAAAATGTCATACAAATACATAATTCATATTTTCAATGTTGATAATAAGAAATGTTTCTTGAGCACCAAATTAGCATATCAGAATGATTTATGAAGGATCATGTGACACAGAAGACTGGAGGGTCATTCTGGCGAAAACTTTTGACTTTGGTAATATTTTTTTTTCCTGAAGAAAGACAAACATAAATAGTGATAAAAGCCAAAATAACAAATGAATATTTACTGAGTAATCCACTATTTTGTTGAGGTCGGTCAAAATGACAAATCAGTTCAAAAAAAAGTTTTTTATTTATATAGCACAGTAAAAACAACAGTAGTTGACCATTGTGCTGTACTAAAAGACAAAGGATAAATATCAAAAAAAAAAAGGAGACAAAAGATAATTTGCAAAACAATGATAAAGTGAGTTTACATCAAAAACACCAATCAGAAAATTCAATCAAAAATCAAGAACAGTTACGCCGGAGAGAAAAGTTAGGTTAGATTTAACTTGGCTTAACTTGGGTTTAAATTCAGACTCTGTCTAGATCTCGGAACCATCAGCAATCTTTGTAGAGATTACCTTAATGATCTAGTTATTTAAAGGTGCAGTAGGAGATCTTGGAAAATGTTAACTTTAGCCTGATAGCACTGAAAGCGAACGTCCCACCCTCCCTGCAATCGCCGCCCAAAGCCATGCCACCTGAATGCATTTACGCTCACAGACCAGAATACCAGAGACAACATTACTACAATAGGCTACATCAGCGGTTCCCAATTCCAGCCCATGTTCCAAAGTGAAGTAAACTTCAAGAGACTTTCAACCAGAATAACAAAACATGTTTCTGAAGACAATCACCTATTGCACCTTTAATTTCAAAAGATCAGAAAGATATTTTGGAGCTAATCCTTTCAGGGCTTTAAAAAGAAAAAGAAAAATTTTAAAATCAATTCTATAACAAACCAACAGCCAGTGCAAAGAATGTAACCTCAGTTTTGCTCTCGTTGAGATGCAAAAAATTTAAGGAAAACCCAGACTTAATATCAGACAAGCATGCTGATAATGAGCTTAAGCCTTTATTAAGGGCAGATAAATGTGTGTGTCATCAGCATAAAAGTGAAATGACACTCCATGTTTAGAAAGAATAGTACCCAAAGGAAGCATATACAATGAGAACAAAACAGGGGCCAGAATGGAGCTCTGAGGGACTCCATAATCCAAAACAGAAGAAGAAAACCTGTCAAGACAAACAGAAAAAGTTCTATCATTCAGATAGGACTTAAACCACTTAAGAGCACAACCTTCAATACCCACACATTGTTCAAGTCGTGGAATAAGAATTTTGTGGTCCACAGTATCAAAGGTAACACTTAAAGGGTTAGTTCAACCAAAAATGAAAATTCTGTCATTTAATTACTCACCCTCATGTCGTTCCAAACTAGGGCTGCACGATAAATCGCATGCGATATTTAACGTGCATCTTGTCAGTAAAGCCGTTCTGTAATCAGCGGTAAATCTCCATCACGTGCGGGCTTTCACATTATGCAGCATTTACTACACAGAGCCGTTGTTCACTGACAAGCTGCGCAAAATATGATCGTGGTTTTGCGCAGCTTGTCAGTGAACAATCTTCATCTTCGGAACACAAATTAAGATATTTTTGATTTATTCTGAGAGCTCTCTGACCCTCCCATAGACAGCAATGTAATTACCACGATCAAGGTCCAGAAATGTAGCAAGGAGATCGGTAGTGGAGATCAGTGGATAGTGGATACTCTCCAAAATGGCACCAGGGTGACGTGGAGGAGACGAATTGTTGAATAAAGTCTCAGGATGAGCAGGAGAAGCTGTTGGATGAAGCTGTGCAGGCAGTCAAGGTTCAGTCATTTCAAATGAAGCGCTGTCTGGTGAGTTAAGTACATGCAGGTTTACAGTGTCCATAACATTTTTAATTTCCATAGCAGTGTTATGCTTCTTGCTTTTAACAATTAAAATAAAACTACATTTTAGTGACATTGCCTTGTGAAAGCTGCACCCTTACTCTGTTGATGAACATTTATGTCCTTCATCCAGGACAAGAACAAGCTGATGGATGCACTGAAACATGCCTCAAATATGTTGGGGGAGTTAAGGACTTCTATGCTTTCTCCCAAGAGCTACTACGAACTCTGTATGTGTTTCCATTGCATTATGTGTTTAAATAGAATAGAACTCATTTGCACTCTTAAACATTAAGAATTTTCTAAAGAACAGTATACTGTGCTGTTATTTTCTTGCAACAGCTGCTGTACATGTCATCTGTAGAGATTTCATTTATTTATTGTACTAAATTCTTGTTGTAGACATGGCCATCTCAGATGAGCTGCATTACCTGGAAGTCTATTTGACAGATGAGTTTGCCAAAGGCCGCAAGGTTGCGGACCTCTATGAGCTTGTTCAGTATGCTGGGAACATCATCCCTAGACTGTGAGTATCTGAGGAAATCTCCCCAAATACTGTTACTGTAATTTTCAAGATTTTGCCATTTCACATTGGCCAACATTGTGACTATAAAATAAAAATGCCAGTAGAGCAGTCTTTATCCATTTGGTGATCTTGTTAAAGGGTTAGTTCACCCAAAAGTGAAAATTAGCCTCACCCTCAAAGCATCCTAGGTGTATGTGACTTTCTTCTTTCAGACAAATCCAATAGGAGTTATATTAAAGGGGTCATATGATGCGATTTCATTTTGGAGTGTTACAAGCTCTTGGTGCATAAAGAAGATCTGTAAAGTTGCAAAGACTAAAGTCTCAAATCCAAAGAGATATTCTTTATAAAAGTTAAGACTTGTCCACGCCCTCCTAAAATGCCTAGTTTAAACACGCCCCACATGTCTATGTCACTGTGTGGGGAGATTTGCATAACACCGCCCAAATGTTCACACAAAGAAAGAAGGAGTAACTTTTATTCTCGCTGTAGTATTGTTGTTGCCACCGCCGCCATGTTGTGGAGATGCTGTGTGTTTCGTTGTGAAAGAGAAACTACTTTGTTTGGCCTTCCAAAAGAGGACAATATCCGCTTCGTCATGCCTAGAGTTCATCCGTGCTGGTCGCTAAGGAAATACATCAACTTAGCGCTGTGGCTCGCCGGATCAGCTTTCACTGTGGACAAAGCGGAGTCCAGCCCGGGGTCGTCACATGTGGTTGCCGCAAACCCGCTGGCCGCGCCGTTCTCAAGACCGCCGGCCGTTCCTCACTCTAGCCTGCAGTGTGTGACGCTGTATGACGCATTTTATGGAGGACTGTTTCCTGAACCTGCAG
>NW_015632036.1:70098-71738 GCF_001515625.1 Sinocyclocheilus rhinocerous
CCAAGAGGAGACTGGTTTTCCTTTGCTAAAGTAAGGAAACTTTGTTTCCTTTGCTCCTGCATTTCTCAGAGGCCCGCGCACGACACATACGTCCTACGTCATCCACCGGAACGACTTCCGCATTACCACTGTCAGCGGAAGTGAGAAAAAAGTGTTTATTACATTTCAAATATGGATATTTATCTTACAAAAATGCATGGATTCGCTACAGGAGCCATGTGAGGGACGTTTTATTACGGATGCTCGTACTTTATTTTACGTCTTCTGAACTGTTGACAACCAACACCCGCTTACATCCATTGAAAGGCTTGGAGGGGCCAGGACAATTTTTAATATAACTCCGATTGGATTCATCTGAAAGAAGAAAGTCACATACACCTAGGATGCTTTGAGGGTGAGTAAAACATTTTTGGGTGAACTAACCCTTTAAGATCCAGAATTTCACGAGTATGCTGACTCCCACTGTTCAATATGTGCTTCTCATATATTTCTCTTGCATATTCTTTCTCGCCCTCGTTCTCTCTTTTGCTTTCTCACACTCTTTTAGCTAGTCCAATCGTATCACCAGCTGTTTATCAGTGACTCCACTTGTTGTAGCGAGTCAGTACTTAATCTAACATCTTAACTCTCTTCATTTTAATTAAATGACGTGTTCTTTTTTGAAGGCACAAAAAGCATTCATTGTGAACCGAGCTGCCAAAAACACTTGAGCACAAGCTGCTTGCGCATATAAACACAGTGCCACGCTTCACTGTGAAACATGCAGCGCAATGAACTATATACTTATTTTATTAAAATACAAACTGTGGTGTCTTTCAACTCACTGTTGAAGAGAAGAGAGTGAGAAACTCAGCTGGTATCGGTTTATCAATACTATCGAAAATGGGCCAGAAATCCTCTTTTGGCAGTTAAAAGAAATAAACTGTCAGGATTTACTAAAGACATGCAGTGAAAAATTAAGGATGAAAAAGGGTGGACACGGTTGTATTTGCGGCTGACCTTATTGCATATGCATTTGTAGGAGTTTCCCTTTCAAACTAAAAATGTATGGGAGAAGAATACTTACAGTGGGTATAGAAAAGAATCACCCCCCTTTAAAATAATCACATTTTGTTGCTTTGCAGCCAGAAATGGAGATGGACACAGTTTTTGTTTTATCCAGCTGTATTTACTCAGTGCAACTTATAACATCCAAGTGAAAGATATAACACCAACATGTCAGAAAAATAAAAAAAAAACAGTCATCACTGAGTTGGAAAAGGGATCATGCCACTCCTAAAATTGACTTGTAAACTCAGTCAGGTGTAGCGAATCACCTTCTCAATGGCACACAAAGCCATTTGACTTTCAACTGTGATCAGATGTGGTCATTTTGATTAGCTCAGCATGAAAAGAGCTTTCCTGGAGCACTTTCAGTCCTTGCAACTATGGGTGGCAAGGCCCTGTCAAAAGATCTCCGGGATAAAGTTATGGACGGGCACAAGTCACTAGATGGAAAGACAAAAAAATTCAAAGGCTTTATCAATGCCGAGAAGCACAGTGAAGTCTATTATTAAGAAGTGGAAGGTATTTGGTACAACACAGACCCTCCCTGGATCAGGACGTCGCTCCAAACTGGATGAAAGAGCCAGGAGGAAACT
>NW_015632036.1:72324-73696 GCF_001515625.1 Sinocyclocheilus rhinocerous
GTGCAACTTATAACATCCAAGTGAAATATATAACACCAACAACAACAAAAAAAACCCGGAATCACTGAGTTGGACAAAGGATCACCACCCTCCTAAAAACGACTTGTAAACTCAATCAGGTGTAGCTAATCTCAATGACTCACAAAGCCAATTGACTTTCAACTGTGATCAGCTGTGTTCATTTTGATCAGCTCAGCATGAAAAGAGCTTTCCTGGCGCATTTCAGTCCTTGGTAGTGCAACTGAAGCAAACAATCCACTATGGGTGGCAAGGCACTGTCAAAAGATCTCCGGGATAAAGTTGTGGACAGGCACAAGTCAGGGGATGGATACAATAAAATTTCAAAGGCTTTATCAATGCCTAGAAGCACAGTGAAGTCTATTATTAAGAAGTGGAAGGTATTTGGTACAACACAGACCCTCCCTGGATCAGAATGTCGCTCCAAACTGGATGAAAGAGCAGGAGGAAACTGCTCAGAGAGGCTACTAAGATCAAGAGGCCTACAGCAACTCTGAATCAGTTGCAGGAATTTATGACAAAGAGTGGTCATTGTGTGCATGTGACAACAATTTCACAAATTCTCCACAGATGTGACTTGTATGGGAGGGTTCAAGAAAAAAGCCACTCCTCAAGAAAGGCCACATGCAGTCACGACTGAGCTTTGCCAAAACACACCTTGAAGATTCTGAGGCAGATGAGACTAAAATTGAGATATTTGGCCTCAACACCAATCAATATGTCTGGTAGAACTCCAATACAGCTCACCATCCAAATAACAGCATTCCTCCAGTAAAGCATGGAGGTGGTAATATGATTGAAGGAGAGAAAGGTTAATATTCTTGCATGGCCTAATCAGAGCCCAGACTAAAAGGGTCATGAAACCCCAGACTACTTTTTCTGAGATTTTAGCAGGGGTGTTTGTGTTGCACATCATAGAAGACAATGTTAGCATCCAATAAATTTAACTATTGGAGAAAACTGGTTAATTTTAAGCTTTTTTGCGCTATTTTCATCTTCCAGGTTTAAAATCTACATCGTGTTGACGTCACAATTTGTGACGTGGCAAAGGACTATAGTAGAGGTCGACCGATATGTTTTTTTCACTGGCCGATGCCAATATTTAGAAATCAGGGCAGCCGATATTTTGGCTGATTTTCTTTTTTTTTCCTCCCCTTCATCTCAGAAAAGTGAGTTTGAGTAAATTATTATTGCAGGGTATAAGATAGTAGTAGTAGTAGTAGTAGTAGTAGCCTAATTCAGTGTAATAATACATGGCTCAAAACTTAAGCACCTTCTCAAAACATTCAAAACATTTGCTTTTTGTTTATGTTTGCTGACAGACACCAGTGTTTCCCACAGACTTGCAAATGCA
>NW_015632036.1:73772-75790 GCF_001515625.1 Sinocyclocheilus rhinocerous
CGGCGTTCCGCAACAACGCTTAGCTGCCCGCAGATGCGCCTGCCTATAAATCAGCCTAATTTGCAGCACAATCTGGTGATGCTGATTAATTAAAAAATGCCAAAAATCTCCTCTAGACCTCTAGACTATAGTACATCGATGACGCGTCGGTGTCTATTAAAGGTCCCATATTGTCAAAACTGAAATTTCCTGGCTTTCTTTCACTGAGGTCTAGGGGCTATTTAACTACCATATAAGTTTCAAAACAGTCAGTCCACAGTAAAATGCACACAGCCTGCATAAAGTAGCTGTGATTTTTCACGAACCGTTGTGACTTCCGTAAAAAGTTGACGTCAGAACTACACAGTCACCGCCTTCAGTCACCACCCGAGCATCTCTCATATCCTGGTCTTAAAGGTCCCATATTGTCAAAACTTACATTTCCTGGCTTTTTTCATGATAACTGAGGTCTAGGTGCTATGTAACTACCATATAAGTTTCAAAACAGTCAGTCTACAGTAAAATTCACACAGCCTGCTTAAAGTAGCTGTGATTTTTCACGAACCGTTGTGACTTCCGTAAAAAGCTGACGTCGGAACTACACAGTCACCGCCTTCAGTCACCACCCCGAGCACCGCCCACCGTCCCACTCTCCTTTTGCCAAGCCCCCAGACAACATCGCGTCCATGCCATTTCTGAGCAACAACAACACGGAAACATGTTGAAAAGGTTAACTTTAACCACGAAACCAGATCGGCTGACCTGTAACATTACACTCACTCAAAGAATGGACGATCTGACAGGATTGTTACTATGAGGTGGATCACATCTAACGTGTATAGTAAAGACAAACTCACTGTGTCTATCTAGTCATGATGAAGATGTATATACATTTCAATTTCAGCAGGCAACTATTTTTACAGCTACATTATTGTTCCAGCCACAATTAATCACAACAATGTATATACAATTACAAATGATTATATATAAATCGTCAGTTTGTTGTTTTGCACACATGCACACAGACATTATTTCATACATGACACAGTCATGAGATGCAAGAAACATGGACATATGGCAAGAAATCTGTAGACGCGCCCATAACAACAAAAGTCAATACTTTATTGAACCTTTTCTGATAAGAAGTGTGCGCTGCAAACGCCAGCATTTTTGACGATCGTTTCTGTCCAGTCTGCTCGTTTTATCGCGTTTAACCACAGCTGTCGTCATTTTTTTGTCTGGAAGTGGCAGCAGATATGCGATCAAATTTCTAATTTGAGGCTGTATTACGTCGATTCTGGCACCCAACATCACAACAAGATGATATTTTAAGCTCTTATGTAGCCGAATCTGCGCTGGTTTGAATGGGCCGCCTCCAGTTTCCCCTTTGTTTTGCTGCCTCCAGCTAGCGCTGTGACGTCGGCTGACCCTAGTTACCTGTGGTTGGCCAGGCCGTGCGTTACTCAGAAAACAACAGGCCAATCAGAAGAGAGGATCATGAATATTAATTAGACAGGCCAAAATCGACCTGTTCTCAGCAGAGCTCCTGAGAGAGGAGCCGTAAAAATATATTGAGATGGTTTTTGGTACTTATACCGCAAATATATATTCTTAAAGACATCAAAACCTAAAATAAAACCTAAAATGTGTAAAATATATGACCTTTAAATTATTCATGAGACTGCGTGTTCTTATCCTATGAGAAGACGCTTCGCTTAATTATTCACAACAGCATGTGCTGATTTGCTATGACTGACGCTTCAGACAGTGAGATGACAACAGCGCACATTAACTGAGAGAAACGTTCATGGATCGGAGGAGAGTGTTTGTTTTTGCTTTGTAATAAGAGTTTGGCACAAACGTGATTCATTCACTTAGTGAGTGTAACCATTTTTACAGCTCCATGACACAACCCGTCAAAAGGCTTATATAATCGCCACAGAATAAGCCTTAAAAGGGTATCAGAGGTGCAACAGCACGTTCATGTATGTTTTCGATACAGAGTGCAAATGGCTGTGCATTTATTTGTGTTTTTAACT
>NW_015632036.1:77321-78737 GCF_001515625.1 Sinocyclocheilus rhinocerous
CACATTAACTGAGAGAAACGTTCATGGATCGGAGGAGAGTGTTTGTTTTTGCTTTGTAATAAGAGTTTGGCACAAACGTGATTCATTCACTTAGTGAGTGTAACCATTTTTACAGCTCCATGACACAACCCGTCAAAAGGCTTATATAATCGCCACAGAATAAGCCTTAAAAGGGTATCAGAGGTGCAACAGCACGTTCATGTATGTTTTCGATACAGAGTGCAAATGGCTGTGCATTTATTTGTGTTTTTAACTAGATGGGAGCGAAATGAAACAGTCTGAACCCGAAGCTGTGTGTGTTGTCTGTCTTCCCCCTCCGCTCGCAAATCACCACGCCCACTTTTTTTTTAGCATTTTTTAAAACTGTGGTGAGAACTAACCAGTGCTGAAACAGGGGGTTTCATGACCCTTTAAACCCCCTTGAAAATCTGTGGAATGACTTGGAAGACTGCAGTCCACAAACGATCACCATCAAATTTAACTGAACTTGAGCAGTTCTGCAAAGAAGAGTGGGCAAATATTGCAAAGTCTAGTAGAGACTATTGTGAAAAGTTAGTAGAGACATATCCTAACAGACAAAAGGCTGCAATTAAAGCAAAAGGTGGTTCAACAAAATACTGACACAAGCGGGTAATCCTTTTTCCAACTCGTCGATTCTGATCTCATTGAAACTGATTGTTTTTTTTTCTGAAATGTTGGTGTTATATCTTTCACTTGGATGTTATCAGTTGCACAGAGTAAATACAGCTGGATAAAACAAAAACTGTGTCTGTCTTCATTTCAGGCTGCAAAGCAACAAAATGTGATTATTTTAAAGGGATAGTTCACCCCAAAATGAAAATTTTATGTTTATCTGCTTATTCCCAGGGCATCCAAGATGTAGGTGACTTTGTTTCTTCAGTAACACAAACGAAGATTTTTAACTCAAACCGTTGCAGTCTGTCAGTCTTATAATGGAAGTGGATGGGAATCACGGCTTTGAGAGTAAAAAAAAACCATACACATGCAATGTCTGAACTGTCCTGAGCTCGACAGCCGGCGCAAATGGACCATTGACACTCCTAATTGAGATTGTAGATAGAGTGTCAATGGTCCATTTGAGAGATAGGTGGCGGTAAAGCAAGAAGAAGAAGAAGAAGAAGACTCGTCACGCGCCGGCTGTCGAGGACACGCTCAGGACGCACTCAGGACAGTGAGTGATCTTTACACATCAATGTATCATCACGAGCCGCAGGGTTTAATTTGGTTTTGTTTGTGTATGTTTTTTTTTTACTCTCAAAGCCGCGATTCCCATTCACTTCCATTATAAGACTGACAGACTGCAACTGTTTGAGTTAAAAATCTTCGTTTGTGTTCTACTGAAGAAACAAAGTCACCTACATCTTGGATGCCCCGGGGGTAAGCAGATAAACATCA
>NW_015632036.1:78792-106477 GCF_001515625.1 Sinocyclocheilus rhinocerous
TTTTTTTTTTACTCTCAAAGCCGCGATTCCCATTCACTTCCATTATAAGACTGACAGACTGCAACGGTTTGAGTTAAAAATCTTCGTTTTATGTTCTGCTGAAGAAACAAATAAGCAGATAAACATAAAATTGTAATTTTTGGGTGAACTATCCCTTTAAACAGGGATGATTCTTACCCACTTTAAATAAATCATGCAGTTTGATTTACTAAGGTTTGCGTTAGTTGTGCCATTATTTAACGTCACAAAAAAGCAAGTTTTTAACCTATTTTGAGCTTGACATGGCTGCTATAGTTGCTAATTTGCACTGCTCTTGATAAGTTGCATTGGTGATTATGGAAATGGAAGCTGGTTGTGTTTGTGCTCTTTAATTGCTTTCATCTGCACTTTTTTTGGGATTGCAGCCTTCCCTGTTTAGTAAATCTAGCCCAATAAGTACAGAAACATTTTCCCTTTTGTGATTTGTTGTATACTGGCTTTCAGAAAATCAGTCTTAAAGATAGGGAGATTTGTAAATTAGTATGGATTGAATTTGAGCCGTGAGGATTGGGAGAGAAAAAATGAGAGGAGAGTGAGAGCACAGTTGAAAAGATGTTTGATTTTTGTGGAGCTCCTTTGTTGTCTGCTCATCTTTAATGAGGAAGTGTGTGCTTTAACAGATTGATGGAGTGCATTTGTTTGAAGAAAAAGTAAGGCATAAACAAGCAGTGCTTAAGTGAAGCAAGAAAGTACAGCCACCAACAAGTGTTTCTACCACATAACAGCTGCGGCTTTATACAGAAATAAAGTGATTTCTGGGTTACTCCTTTGAGTGTGCCTTTTAATAATTGCCATAAGTTGTAAAATGGTTATCAGGAGTTGGCCTTCATTGGGGGAGCCTGGCAGAGGCAGTGTCATCTGGGGCGACACAAGGCGCCTCCACTCACATGCAGTGAAATGTGCAGTCTAGTTTTTTGACTCAACTGCAGTGCTTTCATGGCATTGTGCCCGCTATCATTTCTAATTTGCACTGCTCTTGATAAGTTGCATTGGTGATTATGGAAATGGAAGCTGGTTGTGTTTGTGCTCTTTAATTGCTTTCATCTGCACTTTTTTGGGATTGCAGCCTTCCCTGTTTAGTAAATCTAGCCCAATAAGTACAGAAACAATTTCCCTTTTGTGATTTGTTGTATACTGGCTTTCAGAAAATCAGTCTTAAAGATAGGGAGATTTGTAAATTAGTATGGATTGAATTTGAGCCGTGAGGATTGGGAGAGAAAAAATGAGAGGAGAGTGAGAGCACAGTTGAAAAGATGTTTGATTTTTGTGGAGCTCCTTTGTTGTCTGCTCATCTTTAATGAGGAAGTGTGTGCTTTAACAGATTGATGGAGTGCATTTGTTTGAAGAAAAAGTAAGGCATAAACAAGCAGTGCTTAAGTGAAGCAAGAAAGTACAGCCACCAACAAGTGTTTCTACCACATAACAGCTGCGGCTTTATACAGAAATAAAGTGATTTCTGGGTTACTCCTTTGAGTGTGCCTTTTAATAATTGCCATAAGTTGTAAAATGGTTATCAGGAGTTGGCCTTCATTGGGGGAGCCTGGCAGAGGCAGTGTCATCTGGGGCGACACAAGGCGCCTCCACTCACATGCAGTGAAATGTGCAGTCTAGTTTTTTGACTCAACTGCAGTGCTTTCATGGCATTGTGCCCGCTATCATTTCTGCCTACACCTCTCATTGAAGGAATTGTAATCTAGTGGGTAACTTTTGTTTTTTTTTCTGAGCAGCTCATTATAGTGCTTCTTTGCCTCCCCTCTTTTCAGTTGCTATCTTTCTATGTGGGTTTCACCTCTGAAGCGGTCTCTCTCTTAAATTAAAGTCTCTTAACCTCCTAGAAACCAATACAGTTGATCTTAAAAAGTCAAGCCGTAAATGCTTATATAAAAATAACATAGATAATATAAAAGGTCTGAAATGTTTTGGAGAGTCCAAGTAGCAGTGTAGTCCATTCAAATGGTATAATGGCTGTATTTAATGTTGGCGTGCAATTTTGAGGATATTAAAACACTCTGCTAATCTATCCTGGGTCTAATATGGAGATATCTGTCCTGGGTCAGTGCTGGAGAGGCATTTATTCTGGTGAATCAGTTCATTGTAAGTGATCTGGAAAGTCACCATTATGCTAGCAAATCGGTTCAGCCTAAATAGCTCACCCTCTGAAATGGAGCATTGGAAAGCCTGATTACTTTTATTTAATAGGTCTGTTTATGAGAATGAACATGCTACATTGTTACATGTTAATTAAATGTAAGTCACTATGAAGTAATTTATGGGAAAACATTTATGTATGCAACATATAACATTTCAACTCTTATTTTATTTCCTGTATTGAACGTTTCTAACATACCTTGCAACAGCTGTGGTTTGTTAGTGGCTTAATCATCCGTATGAGCCATATTGAAAGTCATTAAAAGAAAATGCTAAAAAATATATCAGGATTTATATATATATATTAAGAAAAAAACTCACCACTCAAATCACTACTCATTCAGTTCTTCTGAATGTAATGATGTGGTATTAACATTTTTAAAATTTTGTAAATGTCTTGTATTTCATTCCCCTAAACATGTTTGTTTCAGAATTATTATAAACTACATCCAAATGTTAAATTAATCAACACAAAAAAAATCAAAGACCAAAGTGTAGCTAAATAAACTGCTCAAATCAGTCAGGCTCATGGAATAGAAAGTGTTGCTTTTGTGCCTGTTACTGTGGAATTTGCATTAAGCCTGACACAGATGTCTTTTATTTCACTTCAGTGTTTTACATTGTTTATATTGCAAAAGATAAATCTTCTAGGGTTCATGCTTTGAGTACATCCATCATTTTATTATGAGGCTTAACTAAAGTACTTTTTCCAAGTACTTTAATTATCTGGTACCTTTGTTTTTCCACTTGTTTGCGGTCATTGAGTCATATTGCTCATTAACTTCTCTCTCTTTGGCTTCTCAGGTACCTGTTGATAACTGTCGGAGTGGTGTACGTTCGCTCTTTCCCCCAATCCCGCAAAGACATACTGAAGGACCTGGTGGAAATGTGTCGTGGTGTGCAGCATCCACTCCGGGGCTTGTTCCTCAGGAACTACCTGCTGCAGTGTACTCGCAACATCCTGCCTGATGATGGAGAGCAGGCTGAGTACGACACTCCGTATCTAATGGCTGTAATTGCACCTCAAGTAGTTCAAGAGTCTTGTGACTCACACTGAGCAATTTAAATGATGCCGTAGCACAATCCTATGTGCTAAAATACAATTTAATCCATTGCTAGAAAAGGCCTGTTTTTCCCGCGTTCAGTGCTTAGACAGCTTTTGACAAAATGAATCACTACAAATGTCATTATCTGCTAAGGATTGAATAACTACCAATGTGCTCTTCTATTTGATTTAGGGAAGAGATGACCGGGGACATTAATGACTCCATTGACTTTGTACTGCTGAATTTTGCCGAGATGAATAAATTGTGGGTGCGAATGCAGCATCAGGGACACAGTAGGGACCGAGAAAAGAGAGAGAAGGAGAGGCAAGAGCTGCGTATCCTCGTAGGGACCAATCTGGTCCGACTGAGCCAGCTGGAAGGCGTCAATGTGGAAAAGTACAAACAGGTGCATTTCAGTTGCAGTGCTCCAGTGTAGATAAATGATCTTTCTCCAAAGCCTATAAAGCTCTTTTAAAGGTTGAAAAGGGTGCATTGAAATTAGATTTGACCTTGATTACCTGTTTATTTGTGGGAACCTCAAGTTAGCACTTAGCGTAAATCACTGGGTAAAAGAGCCATTGATGGAACGACAACTGCGTAAGAGGTTACGGCATCTTTTGATAGTCCTTTGAAAGCTGTTTGTTAAAACACTCCATGTTCACGATCATGAATTAACAATGTGACAGGCTCAGTATGTTTTCATTTGATTTTTAAATTCAAGCACCCATACATATGCATAACAGTGTGCCTGCAGGACAGCTTTTCTGATGTACTTTAAGCTTTTTAACCAGAGTTAAATGATAATTTTATCTTGATATGACCAAATCAAAACTCTGTGATTCATACTTCCAGCAAACAGCTTACAGACTCATGTACCTTGGTCATATTACTTTTAAATGCCCACTTATTTTTAGAACTACAAGTGACGGGATTGTGAAAATGTCGCTGAATAAAAGATTAATAAATGAATATTTTATCAAGTTATCCATATTATATTTGAATAGTTTGTAAAACAGACAATCATTCTCATTTTGAGCCATTTGTGAAAAAAAGTGTTCAAAAGTTGTTGTTTTTTTGTACTTGATCAAATATGATAGTAAAGACATTTAAAATGTTACAAAAGGTTTCTATTCCAAACAAATGCTGTTCTTTTGAACATTCTATTCATAAAAGAATCCTGAAAAAATCTATCATGGTTTCCACAAAAATATTAAGCGGTTTAATTGTTTTCAACATTAATACACCAAATCAGTAACGATTTCTGAAGGATCATGTGATACTGAAGGCTTGAGCAGTGGCTGTTGAAAATTCAGCTTTGCCGTCACATGAATAAAATACATGTTAAAATATATTAATATAAAAGCAGTTATTTTAAATTGTAATAATATTTCACACTATTACTGTTGTAATAATTGTTATCATAAAGGCAGTCTTGGTGAGCATGAGAAACTTATAAAAAAATAAAATAAAAATTCATATAGACCTTAAACTCTATAGTATACACCACAACAAGAACTGTTTGTAACGTATATTGGTTTTAAAGCAGCATATACTGTAGGCAGAAATTTTTAGAATTGTGCTGTGATTTGCAGTTATCTTGTTTGCAAAAGGATTTGGCAGCACTAACGGTAAATATATGTCGACTCCCCACAGATCGTTTTGTCTGGGATCTTGGAGCAGGTGGTGAACTGTAGAGACCCTCTAGCACAGGAATACCTCATGGAGTGCATCATACAGGTACAGAAATACGCCAACTTCACTCATCATCCTGTTGTACCTGACTGTAGGAGTCTGTCTTTTAACATGCTCCCCATTTAACCCAACTATTTTAAGTAGTAGGTGTGGGCATGTTATAGTTAATTCCCTCACATTTTTGTCTGCACTTTCTTTTTCTGCAGGTCATTCCGGATGAGTTCCACCTGCAGACGTTGAACCCGTTCCTTCGCTCCTGTGCTGATCTGCACCAAAACGTGAACGTCAAGAACATCATCATTGCCCTTATTGACAGGTGGCTTGTTGTTGCAATTATTCACTGTTCAGCTCAGCGAGAGATCTGTTATTTACATACTGTATCTTTCTTTTAAATAAATGCCACTTGGTTATATAATGCGAAGAAATGTTATTTACAATCTTTATTTTACAGTGCTTGTTACACGTTTTACGTACTTACTGTAGTAATAAATTGTAGATAAATGCATGTAACTAACACTAAAACAAACCCCCATCCTAACCCTAACCATATTGTAAGTACAGTATTTCTCAGTACTTAAATGTATAATTACAGTGTAACAAGGACACTGTACAATAAAGTGTAACTGAAGAAATTCATAAGTTTTAGCGTAACTTAACTTTTCAGAGCTGTATATTGAGTCTTATCCGATTGTGGTCTCATCCCACAGATTGGCCTTGTTTGCTCACAGAGAAGATGGGCCTGGAATCCCTGCTGAAATCAAGCTATTTGATATTTTCTCACAGCAAGTGGCAACTGTCATACAGGTATAATATCATGTGGTGTCTTTATTGAAATATGGAGTAATTTAGTAAAATCACTAACTCAAATGTTTAATGTTGCAATCTTTACTTTTTCTTTCTTGTCAGTCTCGTCAGGATATGCCATCTGAAGATGTTGTTTCGCTCCAAGTGTCTCTCATTAATCTGGCCATGAAGTGCTATCCTGAGCGTGTGGACTATGTGGATAAAGTGTTGGAAAGTACTGTGGAGATTTTCAACAAACTCAACCTGGAGCAGTGAGTATTAGTTCAAATGTTTTTCTCACACCATTCGGCAGATCAGAACATGGTCAAAGCAACACCCACACTCTTTAGCACTTAAGTGTGTTGCTGAAAGATCCTTAGGCTTTTACTTGCTAGAGGATTTGAGTGCTTCATTTCTGTATTTAGCCTCATTTTTGGTATAAAGGTACCATTACATCAGATCATGCCTATAATAACTATGTAACCTCTTAAACTAGTATGCTGATCCTAATCTATATTTGAGTTGTTGCACCCCGCTAATATATTCAAAGAAAACTAGACCATCTGAAAGTATTGCAATGTAATTTCTGGTTAAAAGTTTTCAATTTTGTTTATATTTAGATGACTTTTTAACCATTAAGTCAAAGCCACCTCTTGTTTCTGGTCTAATAATTTCAATTATATTCTGTATGGAACCATATGTATTCACAGTTTAATAAATACTAATATTATAATACTAATATTTATTATAAAGAAAATCAGTTGTATTCCAGTGGATTTTCGTAGGCTAAATAGTTATTCACCCATTTTCTCTTGAGCATCCAGTTGAACCTTGGTCTGTGTTAGTGATCTTTCTGAGATGACGTGCTGCTTTGACACTGGCAGTGTAGACACACTCAAGCTTTTGCGGTGTGCCCACATTTCAGTGTCGTCAGGGTGCAAGTCAGTGGGAGACTGACAATACAGCATACCTAAGGCATAACCGAAAATGTTGACAAAGTTTGAATGGGGTCTGTGCACTTGCAGTATAATTTTAGTGTTCCTCAAACCAGATTTGTTGAGGAATATTAATACAATACAATAGCACATATTATTACAGAAAGCACTTAATTTTTTGATCAAAGAAGCACATGCAGATACTACATTTAAATGTCCCTATAAAAGTTAGTTCCTGTGCTGTCTTTGTTTGCATTTTCATCTTTTACTCATGTGTTAAAAATAAATGTGATTGTTTCTTTGCTGACGTCTAAAATCTTACCAGACACCTAGCAATTGGTGGATGGGATGCCACATAGACATGATGACTCACTGTTTGCAATCACAGTGAGTGACTGATCATAGCACAGGCCAGTCATGCTAAGGGCTGATATTTGTGACTAGCTGCCACTTCAGCACACGTTGTGGTAATGATTTTTGGTGTCATTCCTCAAATCTTCCTATTTAAGATGATTGGAAGATCTGTAAATGCTGGATTTGTTTTTATGGATGAATCGTTTCGCCGCCTTCAACATCTTGGTGTAAATTTGGCACATAGCTATACAAACCACCTGCCTTTTAAAATACATAGAGCCGCAGAAGTAAGGTCATTCATTACCACACCAGTATACCTGCTTCTGTTTGTGACTGTTTGATTTCTTTCATGTCTTTTTGTGCAGCATTGCCACCAGTAGTGCAGTGTCTAAGGAGTTGACCAGGCTGCTAAAGATTCCTGTGGACACGTACAATAACATCCTCACCGTGCTCCAGCTCAAGCATTTTCCACCACTGTTTGAGTACTTCGATTATGAGTCACGCAAAAGTATGAGCTGCTACGTGCTGAGCAACATTCTGGACTACAACACCACCATAGTGGCCCAAGATCAGGTTTATATCATATACAGTACTGAATGGTCAGGCTGATGATGTTTGCATGTCTCCAATGAAATCCCAGTACAGTGGAACGTTTGAGAGTCTTGTATCTCTTTGTACAGTAAATTACATTGAATTGCCATACAAAGGTTTGGGGACTTTTGTGGAAACCGTAATGCATGTTTTTCAGTATTCTTTGATAAATGAACATTTCAAAAGAACAGCATTTATTTGAACTAGAAATCTTTTATAAGATTGTTAATGTCTTTACTGTCACTTTTGATCAATTTAATGCGCCCTTGCTAAGTAAGGGGCCGTTCACATATTGCGTTTTGTGCATGCTCAAATTCGTTATTTCAAATGTAGACGTGTGGCAAGCGCACGCAAATAGAGAGCGACACGGTCGCGATGTGCTCGTTTTTTTCCAGGCACACGCTGCAGCGAGATAAAAACATATTTTCAGAATGCCGCAAGCGCACCGAGGGTCATGTCACAAGAACCAACCAATCACCTTCACCCTTTCCGTGATCAATTTAATGCACCCTTGCTAAGTAAGGGGCCGTTCACATATTGCGTTTTGTGCATGCTCAAATTCGTTATTTAAAATGTAGACGTGTGGCAAGCGCACGCAAATAGAGAGCGACACGGTCGCGATGTGCTCGTTTTTTTCCAGGCACACGCTGCAGCGAGATAAAAACATATTTTCAGAATGCCGCAAGCGCACCGAGGGTCATGTCACAAGAACCAACCAATCACCTTCACCCTTTCCGTAACAACATTGAAAGCTCAGCCAAGATGGAGGCACAGTTGATCATAACTGTACAGGAATAGCCATTTTTATATAGATTTAGTATAAATCTAGTAGCAGAGCTACTGCAAGCGATTTTCAGTGCTGGAAATCCATTTATCCTTCGCTGAAACTTCCCTGTCGTCATGGAGAGCGCAGGTCATGGTTGCTTAGCAATGGCAGATCCCGAGCACTTTGGAAATAAGGAAAAAGCGGTGCGTATATCGTTTTCCACGCGTTTTTAGGCGCGACATGTGAACGGCACCTAAAAAGTAATAATTTCTTAGAAAAAAATCTTGCTGAGCCCAAACCTTTGAATGGTACTGCACACTGATATCCTCATCAAAGTCTGCTCTCTTCAGGTCCTTCCACAACATTTATACTGAGTTAATGCAGTGTTTAGTTTTTGCCAAACAATGATCTCTTTTGTCCATAACGCATTCTTCCAATAGCCTCTGGCTCATCCACATGGTCCTTTGTCAAACATTAGGAAGGCAGCAGCCTCTTCCTCTTAGATTGGAGTAGAGCACCCCATTCTTGTTCAGAGTAACCTTACTAAAGCGAGAGTGGCCTCTAGATCCTTAGATGATAGCCAGTTGATTAGAGGATTTTTGACCTCTGGAGTATTAAACATCTTGCTTTTGGGGTGGTTTTTGTTGGATAGAGCAGTGTTTCCCAACCTTTTTTTAGTCGCGGCACCCTTTGGAGATTTTAACAAACTTGTGGCACCCTACAAAATTAATTTTGTCACAATATTTGAATTTCTAACTTCGATATGATAATTTGAAAAGTATAGATATTCGGTACAACAGGGAAGAACTGCAGAATATAATGTCATACAGATATTTTTTATATTATTTAAAAATTTTGTCCGTCAATAGGCAAATTTCTAATGAAGAGACCAATTTATATAACAGATTTTAATGTAGGCTTTTATACATACGTAAACATTTAATTACCATTATAACTAGCTATCTCACAAATTTTTGCTCACTCAGTGTTTTTTTAATTTTACAGGGATAGAGTAACAGTGGTGATTAATTTTTATTCATTTGTACTCTCTTGGTACACTCAAATTCTTCAAAAATAGTCAGCATGAAATGACTTCTCCCTATTTTCTAAATCCATGTTATAGATCTTATTGTGAACAATTCATCTGTGAATGTTACATTTTTAAAAAATGTTTGGCCTTGTAATATTTAATCAAAATGTCATAACTGGACCTTCCAGGGAAAAAGATCTTTTGCTACTTCTGTTTCATCATGACTATAAAACTATTCCAGCTTGGTAAGCATAAATAACATCAGTCAATGACCAAAGCATGGCAAACCTCAAACCTGTGTAGTGCGGACCATAGTGTGATAGAGAAGACCCAGAGCAGGGCTGCTAAACTCACATATGATTTTTTTTTTTTTTTATCTCATTAATTGAAAGGCTTTAGTTCAATTACATCTTTAAATAAACTGATGATACTTTACATACTATACTTCTTCAACAAAAATATTTACTCTTGGTCAATATGTAAGTGGAAAGAATTTGTGTATTAACAGAATGTCTTAGATGAAGTTCAAATGTTGGTCAAGTTTAAGCACAAATGCAGAAGATTCTTAAAGCTTCACAAACTTTTTAATGCCATTGTATTTCCTTTTTGAATATATGAATATGTAACCAATATTTGAGTAATTTACCTTTCTAATAGCAGGTGACTGACAGGTTCAGGTGGCCTATTGTCGGTTTCCTCCTTTGTTATTACACTGTACCATGAGTTTAGAGCACTGCAGAGGTTTTCGATTGCTTTTAGACTTGTCTGACACAAGCCCAGGGGTTTACTCTGCCTGTTTTTCAAAGGTGCATTGTTAATTCTCCCTAAAATCTGTGACTACTAAGAGAAAGGTCAGCTATGATTCAGACAGATGATACTTTACATACTATACTTCTTCAACAAAAATATTTACTTTCCACTTACATTATCAATATGTAAGTGGAAAGAATTTGTATATTAACAGATTGTCTTAGATGAAGTTCAAATGTTGGTCAAGTTTAAGCACAAATGCAGAAGATTCTTAAAGCTTCACAAACTTTTTAATGCCATTGTATTTCCTTTTTGAATATATGAATATGTAACCAATATTTGAGTAATTTACCTTTCTAATAGCAGGTGACTGACAGGTTCAGGTGGCCTATTGTCGGTTTCCTCCTTTGTTATTACACTGTACCATGAGTTTAGAGCACTGCAGAGGTTTTCGATTGCTTTTAGACTTGTCTGACACAAGCCCAGGGGTTTACTCTGCCTGTTTTTCAAAGGTGCATTGTTAATTCTCCCTAAAATCTGTGACTACTAAGAGAAAGGTCAGCTATGATTCAGACAGTTCTGCCCATTTCACTGAGGGAGGGTTATATTGATATTCCTATGTTGGAGCTCCTCTGGCCTTTTCTGAGCTCCATCTTGCCTCTCACCCACTCATTTTGTGAGCAGTTGAAAAGAGAGCACTGAATACATGACAGCAGCAAGGAACCATTTGAAGCCATTTAAATCTGTTTGCTGTAGAGCACAAAACTGCAAAAATAATGACTGGATGAAGCCAAGCTTCAACTGAATTATCCAGGTCTGTCAAAAAAGTAGAAGTTGTATGTAAGATGGATAGGAGAAAGTATTTTTAAATCAAAAACATGCCTGACTTATAATACATCTAATCATATTTACATACTGTCACCTGAATTCAGATGTCTCCACTGATTCTTTAAAAGTCACTTTTGGTGTATTTTAGGACCACCAAATAGCATTCTTTTGTACACTTTTGCTGTGTCTTAACTATTTGCACCCTGCTATCCAGACATAATCTCATGGCTCTTTCCTTGCAGGTTGATGCGATCCTGAACCTGGTGTCTACGCTGATCCAGGACCAGCCAGATCAGCCTGCTGAGGATCCTGACCAAGAGGACTTTGCTGACGAACAGAGCCTTGTGGGCCGCTTCATTCATCTGCTACTTTCAGATGACCCTGACCAACAGTATCTGGTACACGTTCTTTCCTTCCTTACCCTCTCCTTTCAACATATGACAGAGCAAAGCATTGCTACACTCCACTCAAAAAATCTATAAAATGCACTGCAGTTAAAGTGCTCTTTATTTGTGGGGGAAGTACAGCATGTTTCTTTGAACATTTCACATGCACTGGATCCTAAGGAGAAATAATCCCCTAGATGAAACATAAGCAATTGACTGACAATGTCATGATTGTTTGACATCAGCCAGAACTGGTCTAATTAGCTCCCAGTGAAAGTTGTTTTATTCTGCATTCAATCAGTTGATGAGGTCATCATGCTGCTAAATGATTTATTATGAATTGATTCATCTACTCTTTTTTTTTTTTGTGCCTCCCACAGATTTTAAACACTGCCAGGAAACACTTTGGCGCTGGGGGGAACCAAAGAATTCGACACACTCTTCCCCCGCTGGTGTTCGCTGCTTATCAACTGGCCTTCCGTTACAAAGAGAACTCCTCCTCAGTATGTCCCACTTTTAACCACAAAACATCCTACTCTTCCATGTAGGGCTGGACAATAATTCAATATCAATATGTATCGCGATATAATTTTTTTCAATAACGGTGATATGATTTTTAAACACATTTCCGATATTTCGATATACATTACCAGTTTCCCATACATTGATTTATTTGTGCCGTTTGACTTCGTTGAATAAACATGAGCACTGCACGTTTCAAAATCAGAACACGGCATGGGTGTTTTATATGAATGTATCTCTGAAGGGTCTTCAGAAAAGTTTCATTTTCATTTGATCTGATAAAGTAGCATTCATGAGCGGAGCTGCTTTGATTACAGCCATTACTGGAGAAACCGCTAGTTTTATCACTCTAAAAGCGCCTCCTGCTGGCAGAGAATGAGTTTTTATTTTAAATAAGCCCGTCTCCAGCAACATTTCCAGTTTTTGTTGTTCAATTTTTTTGTTTTCTGCAGCGACTTGATAAAGTCATTTATAATGTTACAAAAGATTTCTATTTCAGATAAATAGTGTTCATATCGATATCGGAATTATATCGTATCGACCGAAAATAAGAAATATATCGTGATATCAATTTTGGCCATATCGTCCAGCCCTACTTCCATGTCATTACCTCAAAGTGATTTCTTCTCTCTACATTGCAACCTTTAGAGACAGCATGCTAACCGAAATGGAACATCATAAAAAAAGGATTTGAAGCGTTTGGGCAGCAACTTTGTTGGTGGACACATGCATTTGCAATAGCGCTCCAGTAGAGAAGGGGTTTTCAAAATGTTATGCCCAGAACTCCCAAATACTATGATGCCCTTACTAAAATATAACAGCAGCTATATATTCTCTCGAATATATAGATGCATTTGTACTGTGTGAGAACAGTATTAACCATGACAAACAGACAAGAAGGTTATTATTCTTTTATATTGTTGTCATACTAAAGCAAATTATTAAATATTTAGATTTTACAGATTTACTTTTTATTTAATTGAAGAGGGAATATACTATGATTCAGTTGAGTGAAATAACATTTGTAAGGTCGTGATTTCTGACCAGAACAAAACTGGGTAAAAACGTGGTAGCATTTATAATTTCAGTAATAGTCTTGCATTTTACATATTAAACTAACATATATAGTGAACAGCACTAATAATTTTTTTTTTTTTTTTCTCACAATTTTCTTTGGATCTCCAAGCATACTCTTTGGATTCCATGGATCCCCGTTTGAAAACCTCTGCAATATTTAAAAAATAAAAGCACTTCTAAAAAAAGTCCACTTCTAATTAGATGGAACTGTTTTTATCAGTATGATACAGAGTTAAACATTTAGTGTTTCAGTTTTCAGCTCATTTCTTCATTTAGATTGGCAGCTCACTACATTTTGTAATAAAGCTACTGTGTAATTACACAGCGGTATAAAAGATAGGGAAAAAATCCCTGAAATTCTAACTTAACCTTCTATAAATCGAATGCTGTAATCCATATGGTTGGTCTGACATAGCTGTTGGTTAGCTAAGAGGTCAGCAGGCTATCTATTGTGTACAGGAACTATACAAATGATAACTGTCATTAAATTAACTCCAATTTACTGTAATTTATGGAAATAGTGAGAAGCATTCCTTCTTAGAATTCTTAGAAAAGCCTTTAAAGGTTTTCATTTGGCATCCATAGTTTGGAAGTGAAAGTGCACCTTTCCTTTCTCACGGAAGTACGGTTGCAGAAGCCTCATCTGTCTCGTGTCTTCACACTTATGTAATTCACCCGCATTAGAATCGCAGTTTATAATAGAAGATTTTTTTTTTTTATGTGTGTCAATCTTTCTCTTCCACAGGATGATAAATGGGAAAAGAAATGTCAGAAGATTTTCTCATTCGCCCATCAGACAATCAGTGCTCTGATCAAAGCAGAGCTGGCGGAGTTACCCCTGAGGCTCTTTCTCCAGGGGGCTCTGGCGGCTGGAGAGATTGGCTTTGAGAACCATGAAACTGTTGCCTACGAGTTCATGTCTCAGGTAGAGAAGCGTTTTGATTAAATGCCTGATAGGTCACTATCAAGATGGGTAACATGTTTGGATCCTTTATCCTTGCCTCTCATGTTCATTACTATTCACAATAGCCTGAGAGCAAGACTAGATCAGAAAAATATTGGTTTGCATTCACTCATTCTCACACCCAACACCTTATTTCTAAAATGCCTTTTAATTTTTGCATGTGTGTGTCCCAAGGCGTTCTCCCTGTATGAAGATGAGATAAGCGACTCAAAGGCCCAGCTGGCCGCCATTACGCTGATCATTGGCACATTTGAGCGTACGCGGTGCTTCAGCGAAGAGAACCACGAGCCCCTGCGTACCCAGTGTGCACTGGCTGCCTCCAAACTGCTGAAGAAACCCGACCAGTGCCGTGCGGTCAGCATTTGTGCCCACCTTTTCTGGTCAGGACGCAACACTGACAAGGGTGGAGAAGAGGTTGGTATATGGTTTCTGCAGTTAAAAAAAAAAAAGACCAATGAAATCTGGCTTTCAGAAAATCTCATTTCTAAAATTAGTTGTTCCTTTATGACTGTGAATTAGACTGACCTTAAGTTGTACTTGGATTGCAGGTTATGTTAGTCACATTGAATAGTCTTGAACAAAGTTATGACCTCACCATGGATTGCCGCACAATGCTCAAAAAAATCAGTGGTGCTATGTTTATGTTCAGCAGTTATTCTTTCATAACCCCGTTAGATTTGGGTCAGACAGAATAATCTAAATGCCTGAATTTTTGTGAATGGCTGTCATTTTCAATTTTCAAGTGGCTTTATTTGTGATCTCAGTAAGTTATTGTGGGAGTTTTAGCAATGAAACATGCTATTTCAGGTATAAAATGAAAGTGTCAGTGCAATCGAATTTTTCGGATATTTGCTGTCATTTCGGAAGCTTTTCTAAAGGTTTTTTTTTTTCATTGTCAAGACGGTGTAGGTGGAAGATGTTCTTATGAGTCATTTGTGTTGAGGTGAGAATTATGGGTAAATTGCTCTCAATGATAAATTAATCTGCCAGTGATTTCAGTGAAACTGTGATTCATTTTAGAAGCAGCATTTTGTGTAGGCTGTAGACAGTTTGTTCAGAATGTGACGTCCTATCTGCTTGTGCATCTTGACCTCATAGAGAAGTGTGAATTTTTGAGTTTCAAACTGCACACAGCTTTTTAAGCTCGCTTCCAAAATGGGGGTGTATCTCCAGAAAATTAAGGTTGTCAGTTCAGTTCCAGAGGGTTGTTACTCTTGTTAAACTGCTGCAGTGTTTAGATACTCCTGTTTCTCAAGTTTTAGATTTTATTTGTGTATAGTTGTAAATAACATATCTGCAGCAGTTGTAACTCGTTGCATGCTATTAATTTATCCCACACTACTTGTTACTAGTATCCCTAGCAGTAGGGGGGGTCGTTTGCACTCATAACACACCCGCATCCATTACATTAGACATTCTTGGATTCAGTTCTCATATTTTGTGTGTTGATTCGTGCTGATATGTGGCCAGCTCCTGTATTGCAGCAGTGTGCCGTTTTGCAGTGCGGTGCTGTGGCTGTGAATGCCATGTGTTCATTTTTATACTTAGTATTTATCCTCCTTTTAAGAGTGCTGCAGGTTGTCATGATTTGTTTCATCACTCCATAAAGAACTGCTTCTTTGGATATTTTATTTTTCCAGGCATACTCATTTTATTTAGACAGGTGTACTGCACACATGCTGATCCATACAGTCTTGTTTAAAATCCATAATTGCTGAATGCAGGCAGTATATGAAAGCTGTGCCTTTTAATTATTTGAATGCTGTTTCTTAAAAGTTGTGTTTATATCTTTGTGTAAATTGATATCTTTTTTATTAGCAAATAATGACTATATTTATGTTTTTTTGTTAAAGGGACAACACTCTGAGTGTATATTTTATTTTGTAAAATATCTTATGAATGCATGAAGTGAGCAGATCGTCAAATGTGTATGTATTTATTCAGCATGTGTCATTTCTTTGCTCTAGTCTAGAGTGCATTGTAACTGACTTTCTCCTTTGCAGTGATCAATAAAAATACATCAGCTCCCCTTGAAATGGCACTAAATACAGGGGACCTGATGTGGCAATTGTGCTTATTTTCTTTTATTAAGGATCGATAGACAATGTTGTTGTGACTCATAAATGCATTTGGAGAAATAGGATCATGCTGTTTTCCTTCTCTCGGTTCCACAGCATGTTCCTGGGAGGTATGTGTTGCCCCTAACAACAGCGTTTCCCCAATCCAATTCATAACCCCATACGCTGAAACGTGGAGCTGACTTAAGTGGCTTTTGCCAAGATAAAATGGAATAATTTGAGGCTGTTTACCACAGTCATAACTGAAATCAGGTTTTTTTTTTTTCTCTGTATCAGATCCGTGATGGGCGGAGGGTGATGGAATGCTTGAAGAAGGCTTTGAAGATCGCTAACCAGTGCATGGACCCGTCCTTGCAAGTTCAGCTCTTCATTGAGATCCTCAACAGATACATCTGCTTCTATGAGCGAGAGAATGATGCGGTACGACCACAGACGCTCTTTCACCCCTCGTTTCTTCTTCTCCACTCTCTTATATCTCTTATTACTCACTTTCCTTTAACCTGTTGTCTTTGATGTGTCTCTCCTCTGATCTCTCGTCTCTCACTCATTCTCACTTTCCCTCTCCGTGCTCCACATTTTTGTCTGGTGCAAGCAGCGCTAGGTTATACCATACTTGCACCTATCTGAGAAGAAGCATCTGTATCCATGTTCAATTTGGGGGAGATTGAGTCAGGAATTGCCGGAGCACATCGGGGGCACAGGGCAGCTAGGACTAAGAGGAAGCACAGACAAACATGCACGCAGTCAATGTCAAGTTGTGCCCATCAGTCGTTGGACTTATTACTGAGGTCGCTCTTGACATCTGAGCTAAATCCAAGGACAAGGACCTCTTTAAATGTGGATATAACTGGAATAGTCAAAACCAAAACAAACTCCCACGCTGCATTTCATTGACACATTACCTGTCAGTGTTTCTCCTGTCGTTATTGTGTTATAATGGAGAACAGCGTTGGGGATGTTTAAATGATTGTAGTGTTTTTCCATTGTTCTTTGATTGTATTCAACAAAGTGACAGAAATCAAATGCCGTAATCAAATCAAATTGCCGTAAATCCATAGTTTGACACCAAAGTTATTTTTGTGTTTATGTGACACTGGTGTCTCTGAGTGTGTGAATTTACCTGAGATGCTCGTCTCCTTGTATCTGGATAAATTGCTCACAGTGTTTTCAGTGCCTGGCACAGTTTTTGCACCACGTCTGCACTGCAAGTGAGATCGCTCACATTTATAGAAACAAGATAAGCACAGCTATTTTAATCAACAGAACTGTCTATACTGCAACTTTTCTGTTGCTTCTTTTCCTATGGAATTTTGTTTGTCCTTCATTTTTCTGTCAAAGTTTGGGGTCATTAATTTTTTATGTTTTTGAAAGAAGTCTCTTATGCTCACCAATGCTGCATTTAATAAAAAAATACAGTAAAAATAGTAATACTGTGAAATAATACCATTTCAAATAACTGTTTTCAATTTGAATGTATTTTAAAATGTAATTTATTCCTGTGATGGCAAAGCTGATCTTCAGTGTCACATAAATCATTCTAATATGCTTATTTGGTGTTCAAGAAACATTTATTATTATTATCAAGGTTGAAAACAGTTGTGCTGCTATATATTTTTTGTGGAAACCATGATGCATTTTTTTTTTTCAGGATTCTTTGATAAATATAAAGTTCAAAAGAACTGCATTTATTTGAAATAGATCTTACTGATCCCAAACGTTTGAACAGTCGTGCATCTTTAAAGTTACATTGTCATTGTCATTTTGATACCAGCATCATTGAAAATAATAACTTGAGTGAGTTAGTAACTCCTCTTAACTTCATTTTAAGTCCTACGAGTCATTTGTTCATGAATCAGTCTACACTGGTCTAGCTGTATGTTTTTAATTCTGTATAAATAGAACCAGCTCATAAGACTAATTTGTTCAAGAATATGACCACAGTGTGGCATTGTATATTGTTTTTTTTTTCTTTTAGCCCATGAGGATAACTTAATAGAATGACATTTCTTGCCATTTTTTATGATGCACTACACAATAACCAGTTTGGTACTGATATATCTTTCCTTGCTAAATCCGCATTTGAAAAAAAAATACTGTTTTAGAAATATATGTGCAAACAAATTAACGTGATTATAATAGTCAGTAAACCTAATCTAATCACAGGAATTTAAAGGGGTGGTTGATTGCGATTTCACTTTTTTAATGTTAGTGTGTAATGTTGCTGTTTGAGCATAAACAATATCTGCAAAGTTGCGGCGCTGAAAGTTCAATGCAAATGGAGACAAAAATCTATTCATATGAATCGTGATTGTCTTCTAACGATTCTAATGGATTCACACGTTTCAAAATCAATGTTCAAAAAGCAGTGGTTCTTAATCCTGTTCCTCTCGTTCCCCTGCTCTGCATCTCTCTCTCGCTCTCATTCAGCTCAGCTCCAACAATGAACTGTTCCAATTATACACTTATTTTCACATAGCTATGAGAAGCGTTATACATGGACGCACTTGCGGTTGCTGTACTGTATTAAACCTTTAATCAGCTTTAAATAAAACCGCATATTAAAGGTTAACATAAGCAGTAGCATTTACAAATAACAGCGTATCTAAAAGTATGAGACAACAACAATCAAAAAACATACCAATAAGAGCCATGCTTGCACAGATTCTGTGCGATCCTCTTCACTAATATCCTCTGCGTCTCAATCGGGCTCAAACTGATAAGCGATATAGTCGATGCCATTGTTTACAATACAACCGGAGCACAGCTAACCAATCTGAGCCCATCACGTATTTCTGAGGGAGGGGCTTCATAAAAGCAGGAAATGATCAGCGCGTTTATGGGAGAAGGGACAGAGCGGTGTAGAATAAAGGTAAATTATGTGAAAAATAATGCTTTTTTTTATTTAAACGAAGCATTAACACATGTTAGACTGCACCCCATAAACACAATCAAGCCTAGAAAAAAACCAGTCAACCCCTTTAAGATTTCACACTTTGTTACTAAGAAAAACTTTTTAACACTGTCTTTGTTCATTACTTTCTGTCTCTCTATCACTTTAAATTGCATAAATCCAGATCAGCCTGGATTTCCTCAACCTTTGCGTGTTTGCTTTGCAGGTGACTGTCCAAGTCCTGAATCAGCTGATCCAGAAGATCCGTGAGGATCTCCCGAACCTGGAGGCCAGCGAGGAGACGGAGCAGATTAACAAACACTTCCACAATACACTGGAGCACCTGCGTCTGCAGAGAGAGTCGCCCGAGTCTGAGGGACCTGCTTACGAGGGGTTGGTGCTGTAGGAGCCTCACGCATTTACATTTATATTTGTGTACACACGCATAGAGAGATATATGTATATGCCCACATGTGCACACCAGGGTATTCCAGCCAGGGGAAAAACAAAGCCAAACCCACCTGCCTCTCTACCCTTTCCTCTTACTGCTCATACTTTCTATCTGTTGTTTATGTCCTCTGCCTGTCTGTCTTACTCTCTTCTTCCTCTTTCTCTTTTCGTGAGGCGTTTCCTAGTGAAGTCCTTAGAAAACCGTGTATGCACTGCACTCTTGCTCTGCGCTTCCTTCAGACTACCATTCCCTCTTGATACTATTGTTGCCATACAAATGAGCAAGAATAAAACTATATATATATATGAGAGAGAGAGAGAGAGAGAGAGAGAGAAAAAAAACAAGTTTTAGTGTGGCTACACCACTTTCTAGCCCCTCCCAGCCAAACTGGAGAAAAAAGGCAGAGCTTTATTGAGCCATGCATTGTTACGGTCTTTGTTTAGAGGACCTACACTTGATTCTACTTAGTTTTTTCAGCATTAATATTTTAAACACCTTGCTGAATGAAAGACATTTGTGTAACTAATGAATAGTCTTGTTTCTCACCCTTTTACTTTACGGCAGACACTTTGGTGGAGTGAGACATTGTGTTGACTAATATGTGGAATGGGTGAACGTGTATAGACTCTATTAATGAATGAGTAGCCGTGGCTGTGAATCGAAACATTGTCAGAAGCCTTCTCTTGCATCTTGTCTCCTTTTTTGAATTATGATTCCCCCTCCCTCTTATATTGTATGTATAATCTAATTGTAAATCAGTTACAACAAAATATCATTGATTTCATGGCATTTGCACAAATAAAAAAAATCATATTAACCCCACATGCCTGTTGAGGTGTGATTTTAATATTATTAAAGTCGCTGTTATGAAAACAAGTAGTGGCAGATTTTTCCTTACATATTGTGACATACATCCGAATGTAATTGATTATTAAAAAAGAAGAAATGTAGGGCGGGAATTGGTTCAATCTATCATTTGTTGAGAGAAATCTGTCATCTCACTAGAAGATCCAGACATTTTGATTAAACATTACAAGGTCAAAAAATAGATAAAACATGAAACATGTACATTGTTGACAATAAGATCTATAGCATGCATTTAAAAAATGGATTTTCATTTTCATTTTTAATGCTAACTTCAGCAGTTCCTGTTATTGTTAATAAGCATGTTAATAAGCTGGTAAAAATATTGGTACTGGTTATTATTTAATACATGCAATTATTAAGAGTATTTGTCTGTTGGTTTTCTGACTTACTGTTCTTTATCTCTTTGTTTGAACAGAATCTCAATAGACTGTACATCTTATTACCGTTGATTAGAGACAAGTGTTCAGACTTTGTTGAAATAATCCAGTATAAATTGGTTATCTTGATATGATTATAAGAAATGAGTCATGCTTTTCTGTATTTAGTCAGTCCCGCAGTTGCTAGGGTAACTATAGGCTTTGCCAGCAATCCCTGTACGTCTGTCATGAAGAATCAGTATACAGTAATCACAAACAGCATATCTAACATCATCTCAATTGTTCTCATTGCAAACTGTGGTTTCAACAGGTATACCAGATTATGATCATAACTTCACCAGTACAGTTTATTTTGACGTCAATTAAAAAAAAATTACTTACAAAGGCGAACATGGCACTGCACTAGACACTTCCAGTCATTTAAACATCATTTATGAAACAAATCTATAAGTCATCACTGAATTTGGAAGGAAAATTGCTATGCCACCATTTCTTACAAAAATTTGAGTTTGAATATGTAGATAAAAGATCTGTCTACTCTCTCACAATGTACACAAAGAAAATGTTGTGCTACTGTTTGGTATTGCTAGATACAAGCACATTAAAAAAAGAAAGAAAAAGACTAGCCCCATCTGAAAATGTGGTCATACTCATAACTTTAATACTTCTGGTCCATGTTCTGAGGTTGAATTTTTGTTTTGCTCGGACACAGTAATTTGCTGAAGGCTCTTTTGAAGCTGCTGTGGCACAGAGGATACAGGATTGGATTGATGGATGAGTTTATCCACAGCAGCCAGAACGAGATCTCATAAAGGTAGTGCTGGACGCACTGACCGTGACATGCTGCCCGGATGATCATCAGCAGCGTGTAGGGTGCCCAACAGAGTCCAAAAACACACACTATTACAGCTAGAGACTTTGCCACCTTTTTATCTCTAGACAGGCGAAAGCGGCTGGCCAGACTGGCAACCATATCAGGACGGTGTCTATGTGATCCACCTGAATGATCCACGTAATGAAACTGTGCCTCACTGGATGTCAGGATCCGGTCTCCGACTTGCAGAGGAGGCAAGTCTGCAATTGTGCTGTCTCTTCGTTTAGTCTGTCTGCCATTGTCGAACTCTGCGGCAGACACCTTTACAGTAGAAGGTAACCGGCAGCACCGTGACCTTGAGGACAAGTTGACCTTCCTTTCCTCGACAGGCCTCACAAAAAACACACGCTGTACATCGTCCGTTCTGACCGGCCTCATCTTGAAGCTCCTAAGCCGAATGTAAGTCGGCTGTTCTTCCCTCACTGCGCATCTCTTGCGGATGTTGATGTAAATGCTGAGGTTGAAGTAAGTGACGCTTATGAAAGGTGTGAAGAACTCGACAGTGGAGGCAGTCATCAGAAAATACCAGTTGAAGTAAAATTCAGCATAGCACTCTCCATCTGGCACTACACTTCCTCCTGTGATGTGTTCCCAGCTGATAATAGCTGGACCATAAAGCAGGAATGCTGCCAGCCACACGCAGAGCATCTTCAAAACAGCCTCTCTTGTGATGCCCTTCTGGCAACGGTAACTCACCTGGAACACAGATTTATAATTGATTTAATATGCATTACACTTAGGCCTCAGATAAATAGATAGATGATTGATTGAATTTGCACTTGAAAATATCATCTTTTCCCTGGTTGCCAGCTGAAATAATTAAATATGATTAAATGGACGTCACAGTACATTTATCTCCAAGTCAGAGACAAGGGGGTTCACGCTTTTGTGCGCTGTTGCATAATAGGATACAAATAAATGTTGACAGATGATTGTTAAATGTAAAAGTGTGCATGGCATTTGCAGGTCTGCACTCATTGTGTCTGTCCAAATAGTTATGTATATGTGATTTTGTTTCAAAACATTACGCTTTATCTTTATGTGACCTGTGATGCCCTTCTGGCAACGGTAACTCACCTGGAACACAGATTTATAATTGATTTAATATGCATTACACTTAGGCCTCAGATAAATAGATAGATGATTGATTGAATTTGCACTTGAAAATATCATCTTTTCCCTGGTTGCCAGCTGAAATAATTAAATATGATTAAATGGACGTCACAGTACATTTATCTCCAAGTCAGAGACAAGGGGGTTCACGCTTTTGTGCGCTGTTGCATAATAGGATACAAATAAATGTTGACAGATGATTGTTAAATGTAAAAGTGTGCATGGCATTTGCAGGTCTGCACTCATTGTGTCTGTCCAAATAGTTATGTATATGTGATTTTGTTTCAAAACATTACGCTTTATCTTTATGTGACCAGTTGAATGTTCAAAGTTGCCGAATACTTGTTTTAGTAATACTTGTTAATCTGATTTATCTATGCTCAAATACAAAAAGTGTTTTCCACATAAAAAAAATAGCGTTTAATGGCCTGATAAAATTATTTATGTACTGTACTCTGTAGTTTGAAAACATTTACGACAATGTTTCACGCAAAAATGAAAGCTCTCGTTTAGTCACCCTCCTGTCGTTCCAAACCTGCACTAAAACAACATTGACACCATTTGGTTTTTACTGTATGGACAAAAAACACTGAGACATTCTTCAAAATATCTATTGTGCTCCACCTAAGAATTAGGAACGAGATGTGAGTGGAAATGATGACAGAATTTTCAATTTACGGTAAACTATCCCTGTAAGTAGTCATCTTTGTGTTATTGTTATTCTGTGCTCTTCTCTGTAAAAACGTAGATAATAAGAACATTTATTTTGTTGCAGTGTCTGTCAGTGGTGGCTCACACTCATTAGTTTGAGTTGCCATTCTCCAACACAGATTTGGACAAATTAGGAACGAAAAGAATTCGCCCAAATGCCATAGTCTAATTGCATTACCAGCACAGTCCATGTGTGTCTGCGCAGCACTCACAGCTTTAGTGACGGACTGAAACCTGTCGAAACTGATGAGCACGATGTTGAAGACCGAGGCGGTGCACAGCATATAATCCACCACCAGCCACAGTTTACACAGACCTCTGCCCAGTCTCCATTCACCCGTCAGGACATAGGGAATATACACGGGGATGCAAAACCCGCCTGAAATTCCAATAAAACACACATACGCTTAAAGGACACCATAGAGTTAATGCCAAAGCTGAAATGCAAACAGTCATCAAAATCACTCACCGACAAGAAAGTCCGCTATGGCCAAATTTAAAAAGAAAAAGTTGCCTTGTGTGCGTAAACTTTTCTCAACCACAAAAGCTAAAATGACAAGCGCGTTCCCGAAAACTGTGGCGAACACCAGCAGTGTCATAAGCGCAGTAAGGAATATTGAGGTGGATGGAGAAAACTGGCCATACTGCGCGCGCCGGTTCTCGAATGTGTCCAAGTCGCCGACACTCGTCGCGTTTTCTCTCTCCAGCCCGGTCCAGTTGGGCGACTGCGGATTTCCTGATTTCCACATGAATGAAACAGCTGTAGGTATCCCGGGAGATTGTGCCACGGACAATAAAGAGGTTTGCATGGTGCTTTCCTCTGTCAACAAGCAATTATGCATGACAGTCAACGCGCAAAAGCTGCCGAGTCATCCGCTCGCCCGACGGAGACTGTGAGCTGCTCATTCACAGTTCAGCGAGCGACGCGGGCGATCACAGGTTTTTATACCGACAGGGAACAGAGCGTTCATTGGCTGCTTATTTAACGCTGCTCGGTCTGATGTCGATGACTGCGTTAGAAGTGTTCATCCAGGATTACTTAAAGAGTGTCAAACGCCCAGCTCTCGTTGTCATTGATGTTCTGCCTCCCTGTGATAACAGCCCAGTTTGCTGTCACCACCTCCCACCACATGCCTCAGTTAACTTGCTCAAAAATCAGTTTCACAAAATGTGATTTAAAATCACACGTGTCCTGCTCTGGTGAAAAGGGGAATAAATCAGCCTAAAATGGTTTGTTGGTTTTAGCTGGTTAGCTGGTTTAGGTGGTCTCCCAGCCTCGTGGTCAGATGTTTAACGTGTCTCCTGGTCTTCACCTGGTCTTGCTAACCGCCAATTCTAACCATATGAAAAATGGCTAAATCCTCTCTAAAACCATCTAGTCTAGGACCAACAAGGATCAACAAATGAGATTAGGCTGTTGAATGTTTGAAGATCATTATTTTTTTAATCCATTTGCTGATGCTGTTCAAGCCTATCAACAAAGTCACTGTAACCTAGATGATCCTCTGACACGCAAGAAGGTAAAATAGCCTACCATACACAGAATGCATCTTACTCCGAATACATAGCAGATTAAACAGCAGGTTTAGTTGAGAATAGCATTGTTTATTTTGGGAGATTATCCTGCCATACCTTGCCCAAAGGAATCTGAAATAGCAGGTGACATTTCATTTTTACTGTCTCACTGGACCACTAAACTCAAAATGTGATGTGTGACAGATTGAGTTTTGTCATAATTAAAAACACTGTGCCTGAAACGAACTGCAAAGAATTCAAATAAATACCCAGGAAGGTCAAATAAATTCATGCAGATTTAAATGTCACATCTCTTGAGAATTTACTAAAGAGACATGAAAGCCACGTAAGCATTAATAAGCAACTGCATGTAAAATACACAGCTGCTCCTGTAGAGAACCGGTGCAAAACACATCAGAAACTCGGTGTATTGTTGTCTATGTTTTTAATTATTAAAGCCCTTTTTTTAACGCAATATTCATTGCATAAATAATTTCATGTGCAATAAAAGCATTTAGCTAATAATGCACTTCTAAGAAAATAGTTTTTGTCAGTGTGTCTCTGAATAGAGTGTAATCATTAAGTCTGATTCAGACATATTACAGGTCAGAGAATAGCAGGCAAAGACAAAAAAAATTGTCTGTGGTGAATGAACCAACTGACCACTGCAGAAATAGGAAACATTTAAGCTTTTGTGAGTGAGCGTCTTATTTGTAGAACTGGGACATTGTGACTTGTCATATTCCTTTCTGGATCTGTTGTTCCATTATCGTTGTCTTCGACAGCACAAAAGCATATCTGTAGAACACCCTGTGGTCTTTCAGCGACAGAGTAATGATGAGAGTCTATGAGAGTGTGAGAGTGAAAGAGATTCATGCACAAAGCACATTTCTGTGTACAGATGTGCTGAGAGATGGCACACAAAAGAAACTGAAATGAACTGAAATGAAAAATATGGACAGCAGTGCATCTGATGCAAAATTAAGATGTCCAAAATATTGCTAATGCTTGCCTTTTATCAATCATCTTTGACCATCATTGAGAAACATCTGGGTATGAAGGGAATATAGACAATAACAAGATGGCAGCAAAACCTACTTGAATTCACCAAAATAGATAATCATAATCATGGAGCTTGTGTTATGCCAAACAGTAACAGATGTGTTCTCTCCCCACCCACTTACATCATCATAGACTCGCTCTCTCTCTCTTCTCACCTCATTCACAAACACTCACTAATTCATGTTAATTGCAAGAAGTGGGGACCATAGTCATATCACATGAATGATGGTTTTGGAAGCAGCACATAATTATAGGCTGAAGTTTTTGGTCTTCCTGTTCATCAGTTTCACTTGGCTTTCACATATTTCCTCACAGGAACCAGGCGTCCTTCCCACAAAAGGGAGAAAGATGCTTTTGTCAGAAATGAAAAACCCATCTCTGCCCAAACTCCCTTTTTATCTGAATTTCTTTCTTTCTTTTTTTTTCACTGTGTGCTTTAAATAATAGAAGGGAAAAAAATGTCCCACTGAAAAAATTGAAAGTATCACAATAATCCAAAAATAATCCACGTCTCCAATCCATCAGTTAAAATCTTGTGAAGTGTAAAGCTCCATGATTGTAAGAAATAAATCCATGATGTTTTTAACTTCAAGCTGGTGCTTCCAGCTGGTGCTTCCATCTAAAATACAAGTCCTCTATCCATAATACTGTGACGTGACGTGTGGCCAAGTATGGTGACCCACACTTGGAATTAGTGCTCTGCATTTATCCCATCCAAAGTGCACACACACAGCAGTGAACACACACCCGGAGCAGTGGGCAGCCATTTATGCTGCGGTGCCCGGGGAGCAGTTGGGGGTTCGGTGCCTTGCTCAAGGGCACCTCAGTCGTGGTATTGAAGGTGGGAGAGAGCGCTGTACATTTACTCCCCCCACCTACAATTCCTGCCGGACCTGAGACTCGAACCCACAACCTTCGGGTTACGAGTCCGACTCTCTAACCATTAGGCCACGACTTCCCCACATAGCACTTAATACTGCTTTTCTCAAAAAGTCATTTTGTCTGAATCATGACAGAAATATGCACAGATCAAGCACTGTTTACAAGTGAAAACAGTCCAAAACAGTTCTCAATAAATATGTTGGTGGATTTTGATGTGAGATGAGAAGGTTTTAGGTGTACTTTCCCTTTAAGTTTATATCCCATACTAGATATTATACAAAATATGTATATATATGTTTATTTGTCAGATGCTCATCTGGGATGGAAGTGAAATAGAAGAGACCTACACAAAAAGAGTCTGCATACACACACACAAATACAAAAAGTTATGAACACATTATATTCAGAACACAAAGATCCCAGTGTTTTACACTTCTATGCACTGTAAAAAAAAAAATAAAAAAAAAGAAAATATACCAGTAATTTTTAAGTTTACAGACAGTACTTTAAAAAAAAATCAATGCAGAATATTCCTTCATATTAACACAGTACATTGGGCCCATTTTATACGTTTTTTTTTTTTTTTTTTTTGCACACACAGTGGAAAACTTGTTTTGAGTTTGATGTCAGAATTAAAGTCTTCTCTGGCCCTTTTAGTAGAAAGCCTCAGTGTTTATTTATTCGATACCATTCTTTCATGTAAGTGAATTTAAAGGCACAATATGTAATTTTTGCCGCTAGAGGGCGCGTATTCAAAAGAGACAAAGGTGTAGTTTGATGACGCCGTGACTGAGTGTGGAATCATGGGAGTTGTCGTCTTCATCCCCACAGCCGATGCAATCCGACGGGACTCGGGCAGAAATCATGTTCATGGATGAGCTAATGATTTATTAACGTAGTAGAATGAAGCAGGGTGAGGCTGAAAGCCGTCGAAGCGAAACGAGGCCGCTGAAC
>NW_015632036.1:106867-117549 GCF_001515625.1 Sinocyclocheilus rhinocerous
CTTCCGCTGCTTCCGGTCGTGTATGTGGGGAAAAAAGCAGCGCTGTTTTATCATACTAGATACATTTGAAAGTTCTGTTACAATACTACTCTGAGCGGTCGTCACCGGTCTAATAAAACATAGCACAACATATTAAAGTGTCTTTGGTGTTCCCATGTTTTACAAAACAAAACCGGAAATCGAGGGGTTATGACGTCATTGGCAGGCGACACTATGGACACGCTCCGTGTCACTAGTTAAAATTGCATATTTCTCTGGATTTAAACATTCTTCGAAACATTTGGGATAATGTAAGTACACAAGTCAGCAAAATATATAACACTGTTCTAGTGTTTTTTTTAGATATTTTAATAAAAAACCTTACATATTGTGCCTTTAACTTAATTGAAAATTATTTGTACACCCATTTATCTCTACATAATAAATTGCTTGTAATGTTCCGCATTTGTTAGTCACTTTGGATAAAAGCATCTGCTAAATGACCAAATGTAAATGTACATCATTCCCATGTTTAGTCAAGGGATAGTTTGAAAGCATTTCCTGCTGAATCCACCACCAGTTCAGTTGTTTATGGCATTCATTTTTAGGTAGATTTGTTTCTCTTACCATTCCACAAAGTCCACTGCACTCTGCCTGGACATTTTGTAACCAGTAGATAACTGCACCATCCAGCAACTCGAGGTGGTATGTTCGGTCTGGCTTGGGGGATGTCAACACTGCTGGATTCTTATGGGGGAGGTTTTGGGAGATTGGAAGCTACAGTATGTGGGCTGAAGGACTTGCTTTTAAGGGCTGTAGCTATAGGCAACTATGGTTCTAAGGAGATGGATGTGTAGGGTAATTGCACCCTAATTCTCTACTCTCCTACTTTTTTTCTCTTGCAGCCAGTCCTTTATCTTCCTCCTCTAAGAGGTTTTGCTCTCCATTGTGTTTAATTCTCTTTGTACATGCTTTACCCTCATGACCATTAAAGGCTTGGTTGAAGTTTACATCTACAGTCACACTATAGCAGTTTTGTTGCTGCGTGCTTATGAATAGGCATAAGTTCAACATGAAAGCAAGTGTGCTTAGAATGATCCTGCAGCACATGCAACAGGTGCCTTTGTGGCCTAATTAGAGGACAAGACAAGTGACTCTTGAGTCATCAATTACTGAATAATGTATGATTAGTCTCAGACAGTTAAAGCCATCAAGCCATAATAATCCAAAATTCACATTTTACAGTAGTGAGTAATTACATTCTTAAATACTTATAACTACTACTTAATATCATAAATAAAATATTTTTAAAGTAGCATGATAATAGTTCAGCTAGTAGCATAAGTTGCATATTTTTAGTCAATTAGTCTAGCATTTAGTGAAGTACCAGTACCAGTAACGATCTATTTCTCCAATGATCACAGCCCATTTCATACTGGACACTATAATATCAACAACAATAATTTAATTATAAGCAACTTCCCGAAATAATACACATACATATTAAAATACATACATACTATACATATACATACACAATAGATATTTTAGCTTGGCAGGCTACAGTTTCAAAGTAGCTTTACCACACTCTTAAAATAAAGTGCTGCCACAGAGGAGCCATTTTGGTTGCCCAAAGAACCTTTCAGTGAACAGTCTTAATGTGAAGAACATTTTCCACTTTGAAAAATATTTTGTGGAATGGAAAGGTTCCATGGATGCTTAATGTTCTTCATGGAACCAATTATAAAAATAAAGAACCTTTATTTTTAAGAGTGCAGAGCTAGTTAATATGTATTTATTTTGGGTATTCGCTTATAATTATACATAAAGTATAGTTTTTTTTTTATAGTGTAGATAAATCTATCAGCAATGTATGTGTAATGTATATACAAAGTAATTAGTATGGATGGACATCCTGATATAAAGCATCACTGAATCTCTTTTAACATTCCATCCCCACTTACTCTGGTATTCATACTCATTTTACAGTCAGTGCTTTTAAAATCATACCGACTGGCCTTTCAAAAGAAAAAGAAAAAACATCCACTCTGCTCTTTTTCTGTGTTAAGAGTCAGCACCTTCTTGGTCTCTAATTTGAGTATGCCGTTTAATGGCCCACAGTCTGCAAGTACAGAAAAAGCTATTACGTTTGTCCACCAGCTGTCTTAACCTTATTCATTTTTTAAAAAGGATTTCTCAACAGGTGCAGAAAAAATTACACCTAATTCCCTGGCTGTCAAGCATCAATCTACAGTCAGCATTTGATTGGTGGTGACTTTTAAGCATAGTGATGATGGATCATGAAGCTCTCAGATTCATTCTGCTCCAATGAAGCATTTGCTTTTGACCATTTATTTTCGTTATTTACACATACAGAATATACTCTGAATCACTGACTATTACCTGAAGCACAATCATAACCTCATAGCAATGTTATGAAATGGACTGACGAGGCTACCTCTGTCCTCCACAGAAGAGAGCTGTAGCAACTGGATGAAACAAAAATAGTGGAAAATGCAGCCTGGGTGACCGTTGCCATGGTCTGCAGAGATTGTGCAGTTAAGCTGTAAATGTCTTAATGGATTGGCAGTCAGAGCGGTCTAATGTAGAAACCTGTAATGGACAAAATAATGCTCATTCTGCAGGGAACGCTTCTCAGATTACAAACCAGCTCGCTTTACCACCTATAGCATCAAAAACATGTTTTAAAAAAGATGATCCTTCGCATGTCACGTCTATCCTTGAAAAGTGTCACTTGGTTTAGGGATAGTTATACAAACAGTCTTCCATAGCAGAAGGCTATAGCTGATAATGCAGAACTAAGCAACACAACAGTAGCAATTGGCAAGCGTTTTCAATAACCACTTATCAAAAGAAAAGAGCTCAAATACGGTCATTATTTCGCAGACCCAGAATAAGAAGGTCGTTGCTGAGGGAAATCAGGTTGAAGCCGACTGGACGATGAATTTGGTTTTATGTCTTTCTCATCACTGCCATCTCATGGCTTTATAAAGAGACAGCATGGGGTCGACGCCTTGATGGAGTTTGTGAAAATACCATTACGAAAGATACTGGTGATGGTGAAAGTCCAGAGTTGTTCATATTGTCCAAATTGAGGAGCTGGAATATGTATTAATACCTCGTGTGTTGCTTTAAAACTACCATTAAACTCAAGTGAAAATAATGAAAAATTAATTACTTCGATTATGTCATGATTTGCCGGTACTACCTATAAACTCTATAGAACACAGTTCATTATTAAGAATAGTATTATTAATTATTGTGCTTACTACCACTGTTGCCAACTCTCGCGAGACAAATAAGCAAAAACATAAGTTATGTGACAAAAATCAGCAAACTGCAACAAAGCAGGAACAAAACTCATCTCCAATCACCTTTGAGCAGAATAGGATTGGACAGATGGAAAAGGAGAAAAACACAAGAGCTTCAAAGGGGAGCTGTAACATAGCCACATATTTATAGCCTACTAAAATATTGGCTATTCGAACCAAATCTACTTTTAGTATTTGTATAGGCCTACTTGTTTTTTGTTTTGTTTTTTACAGCCCGTGATAATTTATACATTACAAAACATTGTAAAAATAAAAAATTAGACTGCCTTATAAAGGAAAAAAGTCATCCCACTCCTCTACGTTTACTACTATCATCGCTTGGATTACAGCGTCACGCGCCTTCTTTTTCAACGTGATTTTTCTTCAATCCCTCATTGAAGAAAAATCACGTTCAAAAAGAAGGCGCGTGCGGACTGGGCGGAATATTTGACAAATTATGCTACAGCACTTATATTTTTGCACTGATTGGCTATTAACTGTGAGCAAACAGAGTGTCAATCAATGCATTGGAGAATATAGTGAACATAAATGAAAAGAAACGAAGTTGCTTGTCAGGTTCTCCTAACAAGTAACCATATTTTTTTTAAATAAGACCAAAAAACCGCAACCCGCGACCCGGGATTTTTTCACGCAACTTTACAAAATAAGAAGCCCAAAGTCGCGTATAATACGCGGACTTGGCAACTCTGCTTACTACTATTTTTTTTTTAGCTTTCACTCCACACAGAACAAACTTTCTCAACTGAAATGGTTCCTTATGCGCCACCTAGCGTATGAGATTGAAATAGCATCAACATCAAAGCAGATAGATAGATAGATGGATAGATAGATAGATAGATAGATAGATACGCGTTTGAGCTTATATAGTTTTAACATACCTCCTGTACACAATCGATAAATTTTGGAAAAACACGGTCACCATTGTTAATGAAGTGTTTTATGCTTATGCTTTGACTTTTAAAAAGTCGTGCCAGTAAACAACTTGGCAGTGCATAAATGTGGATACATCATTGTCAGAGCTCTGACTCCTGCTACTTTGAAATTAATTTACAAACAATAGTTTATCAGTGATTAAGTGAATGGACTCCATTGAGTGAATAATATAGAAAATTGTTAACCACTAAGTCTGTTAAATTTTTGCTAGTCTCAAAATTTCTGTATTGAAAAAAAAAATCATAAAAATTGTCTGAAAGTCATTTCTATTTGGGATATTTTTCTATTTAGTAATATACTATATTAGTGAACTGTACCTGGACGAATAAAAGATGTGTTGAGGATTTTTGATATTTCAGCACTGCATTCTCACATTAAGTGTGATATTTGTCTACATTCTTCAAGAATGTGACAAAATGGTACAGGATGTTTCACACAATCTGCCCTTTTCTTTGCAAAGAAAATATTTTAAAAAATAAATAAATTCTGCAGGTTTCTCCATTTATCTTCAAGATCGCCTGTGATTCTGGTGACTGGCTAAATGTCAGTAAATGGAATGAACACAGTGAAGAGCCGAGTGGAAGTTAGTGAAAAGCTGAGTGAGAGAGTTTGCCTTTGTAATTTATTAAATACAAAGCTCAAATTCTTAAAGAATTGATTTTTATTTGCCAGAATTTCATAACATTAACATATTAGATTAAAATCGTATGTACTGTATATGCTGTGTATTGCAAACATAGTTTGCATTAGGGGTGTGCGATATACAGTGCTGTGAAAAGGTTTTTGCCTCCTTCCTGTTTTTTTTTTTTTTTTTTCTTTTTTTTCACACTTGAATGATTCAGATCATCAAACAAATTTTAATATTACACAAAGATAACCAGAGTAAATACAACATGCAATTTTGAAATAATGATTTCGTTTATTAAGGGAAAAAAGCTGTCCAAACCTGCCTGGCACTACGTGAAAAAGTAATTGCTGTCTTATTATTCTAATTCCCTGATTAAATGTAAGAATTTGAAAAGATAGAAAGATAAAGGACACTTTAAGAAAAAATGGCTTTATAAAGGTAAAAATGCCCATAAAATACAAAAATCAGTTTAAACTTATTGGAAAAGATTAATTTCTATCAGTATGAACTGACCACCACACAAAATATGAAGAATATTAAAAACATTAGGAGTCAGCTGTCTTCGGCAGTCCTTAAGGTACCAGCACAATAACACACTCAGCAAAATATCGTCTAATTATCGTTATCGATAAAATCCCAGAAAATATCGAGATATAATTTTTTGTCAATATTGCACACCCCTAGTTTGCATACAAGTATGGCAGTAGGCCATTCTGAACTTAGTCAGTGTTTCAGGAAGGAAGCTGTGGTTCAAATTATGAGTAACCAGCTCCCCCCAAATACAATGGTCTCTACCATATTGTCATCCGTGTGTGATTTCTGGACCGTTTCTATCTAGCTTAGGATCTCTCCATGTCAATTTGAATAGAAACTTGTAATTATTGTGTGTTTTCAAACGTTTTCTGGTATTCAATACATTCAGAGTTCAACACTGAATTTTAAGATTTATTTTTTTAAATATAAACTTTCTAACACGTTGTATGGATTTAACACTTGTGGACTGGATATATCACGCCATGATCCTCACACGTGTACCCTGCCACTGATGGGGGATGGGGTGTGTGTGTGTGTGTGTGTGTGTGTGTGTGTGTGTGTGACCACAAGAGAGAGCGAGCTCTTGTTATTTATCCAGGAGCAACACGCGCGCCGCTGCGAGCTCTGTGTGCCTGAAGTTTACTCCCTTGAGCTCTTCCCGAGCATTTACACGCGTGTAGCCAGACAAAGGGAGCGGATGTGTGTTTTTTGTCCATGAGGAAAATGTGGATGAGGTCAGAGCGATCTGGGAAGTAAAGAGGCTTGTGTTTGGAGAGAGATGTATCCGCCGCGCTCGCATCTGTCGCACACTTGATCTGACCACACGAAAGAAGAAGAGGTGCTCGGGAGCTGCTTACCTGTGCGTGAACACACCGTGGACACACACACGGACAGACGGAGGCATGTGCTGTGTTACCGTAGCCGCATGGGGTTTATGAAGAAATAACGGCTTCACGGACAGCTGCTGTAGGCCTCTCCGCTGAACTCAGCCTCACTGGACACGGTCTCTCACCCACCAGGAGAAATGGGTCTAATTTTCGCCAAACTATGGAGTTTCTTTTGTAATCAAGGTAAGAGCTTGTGTTCTGGCTGTTTGGTAGTGAGTGTTTTTGACTGTTGTCCGCCTCGGGCTGATATCCAGCGGAGCTGAGCTAACGTAGATGCTGAGCTCGTTTAAATCCGCTGCGTCGAGCTAATGTTAACCTATGAGAACCACAGTCTAAAACCAGAGCAGATCGTGTTTTCACCTCGTAATTGTAACGGTTTGTTAGTCGGTTAGCTGGTCCGTAACCTTCTCCCGCTAGATCTAACACATCAGATGATCTGTTAGTGGTAAAGGTAACAGATGAGCAGAGGCGGACAGTAACTAAGTACATTTACTTGAGTATTGTACTTAAGTACACTTTTCGAGTATCTGTACTGTACTTGAGTATTATTTTTTCTGGGAACTTACGACTTTAACTTCACTATATTTGAAAGACAAATTTTGTACTTTTCACTCCACTACATTTCTGTCAAGGTCCTCGAATTAGAAAGTCGTTAGCAGCTTTGAAAGTCAGTGGGTGATTTCTTTCCTTACAACTTTTACTTGTAATGGAGTAATATTAGACCAGCGGTATCTGTACTTTCTCTCAAGTAATGGAGTTGAGTACTTTGTCCGCCTCTGCAGATGAGTCATTTAAAATGTCTTCTAAATGATCTGCAAACTGAGTATCGTCCACTTCTTGAATTAAGTGCTTTCTGAAGACTGTAGGTAGTAACCAAGCTAAGACAAAGGCTTCAAAAAAAAAAAAAAAGTCTAAGCTCAGATCCAGACTGTAGGAACCAAGCAAAGACAAAGGCTTAAAAAAAAAAAAAAAAGTCTAGCTCAGATCCTATCAATTTTTTCTCCAAAAGTACAGCTGTGATGCTATCAGGTAACGTTACTTTGATAAGTACCATGGCACTGAATGAATACTGAATACCATGCCACTATGATGCTCAAAATACTGTTATGTTTGGCAGCTAACTAGGTTTTAAGACAAGACACCACAGGTGAATAGAGTTAAAAATAAAAAGTTAACTAACAAACATTACCATACTAACGCCACTTGATTCATCATTTGATTCATACATTAAGATTTTTTTTATATTACATGTTTTCTAAAATAATAATTTTAAAATTATTATTATTATAGCAAAATAGCCCAACATCTGAAAATTGACCAGTGTATGAAAAAACGATGGTTTTGCCTGTTGTGTCTTGCCCTAACGTGAATTTTGCTACCTACAACTAGCCTATGATAAAACTCCAACTATTCTCCAGCTCCTAGCTCTTACATGTGTTCTTGTTTAATTTGTTCGGATCTGATTTGTACTCATAGGGTTTGTTCTATAACATATGTCTGTATGTCTTCACTGCTGCTGTAACAGATGTCTCATGATGTAGGTCTAGAGGACAGAGGGGCCAGATATCAGCTTCAACTTGTGTAATGACAATAAAAGAAACTGATTTGAATTGAAAATGCTTTTGTGTAGAGAAACAGACGCCATGACCACCTGGCAAACAAAAGCATGAGGAAACTGTTTTCCTCACCATTGTTTGCTAGTTTCAGCAGTCAGTTCAGCCTGTGCCCAGAGAAAACAGCAGAGTTTTTAACTTTAGCACACTAGATTGTGTCTGAAAGTTACTCTTCTAACTGCATTTTAACCTGAATGCATATTTTCTGAATATTTTTCTATAATTGAGAAGTTGAGCATTGACAAAGTGTGCAAACAACAGAATGGTATTTCCTGGTTATTTTTTATTTTATTAATTTATTTTATTTGATTTTTTTTTTTTAGCAGTTTTCTCCCATTATATTTCTAACCAGATCCAGATTGTTGTAATGTCGGACAGATGATCCTTTAACACTGGAATGGACATTTTTGATATTGCATCTTGCGTGCACTTTCAGTCATTTCTGACACCAAACTGTTTGCATTCCTCCAAGGTTATACATTTTATTTGTTGTTGAATTACGGTTTTCTTGTGAGTGCTAGATGCATTCATTACAAATGAGCTAGCCAGTCCTCTGGGCTAGTTGCCGAGTAGGTCCAAAAGGAGCTCCCAGGAGAAAGTAGCATAACTCTTTGGCCTACTTTTCTAGACATAGAAGGAATTCTGCCTGTTGGATTTGTAATCTCATTCTCTTTCCTAATTCCTTGGATTACTGTCCTGAAGAGGACCAGTCACTTCATTACACTGAGTGTTACTCTCTAATACACAAACGTTCCTGCAGTCATTCACAAAATGGAAATTCTTGCAATATATTGTAAATAGTCTGCAGTCTAGTTAAAGAACTTATTAAATGAGTTAAATATAGTGTTAACACCTATTGGTCCTGTAAATCATTACGCAAATCATGTGCATAGCTTTTGTCCTTTAGCTAAAGCTTTGAGCAGTAGCTCTAGTAGTCTTAAATTAGAGCCAGTCTAAATTAGTTTGTTTTGAAAAGTTCCACCAAATCTGTGGGTGGCGTTAACTGTAGTCTTGAGAAACCGTGACTCTTTATGGCTTCACTTTGTCCTGTGACATTTTTGCTGGAGGCATACAGAAGTAAAATAGGGGTCAGTCATTGAGGAAGTAATAGCTGTGAAATATTCTGTGTCTTTGTGGAGCTGTTAGAGATTACATGATTTATCCAGTCCTGCTTCCTGTAGTTCACATTGGAGTTCAAAGGTGGAAAAAAATCCAAATGCGCTCTTTTCTCTCTTACATACACACACAGGCTGTCAGAATTTCGTCACATTGCTCTGATAAAGGATGGATCACTACTAGTTTATCTAATCACATCTTCCTCTGTTATGCAAGCGTGAATCTTGTGTGGCAGAGCTGTGCATTTCTATGGGATTGTTGGACCAATTATCTTCCAGTTAATAGAACTGAGAGGCCAACAGAAGCAAACTAGCTCTGAATGAAATGAAAGATCACAGCGAGCTAATGAGATGACCCAACGTTAACATTATAGCTGAGGCTTAAAATTGTCTCTGTGTATTTCATGTAAATAATGGATTCCGTTATTTTTACGTTTTATTGGCATTCACATATATTCTATCCTTGTTTACTGAGAAGAATTGTTTGCTTTTCATTTGATGTTTGATTGTGTATTATGGGTTTGACCATTCTCATAATCAGTAATATGTATTTTTATTTCTGTTATGTAGAACACAAGGTGGTTATTGTGGGGCTGGACAACGCTGGGAAAACCACTATACTTTATCAGTTGTGAGTAATGTATATTTTGTTTTCTTTAGACTATTTATTGCTCTTTTTATTTTTATTTATTTTAATTAGTAAAGAGTCTGATTCATACAATTGAATAGAATAGTCTCTTTATTGCCACACACCTGCACACCTATCTAGTTACTGCTTTAGGACATCAGACAATTGCCTGAACATACATTACACACTAAACATTACAATCTATTCATTATGCAATATCATGTGTGGTATTTATACAGCAAAGTAAAACGATAGATGGAGACACTGTACTGATGGGTAAAGGAGGTTTCAGTGTGGTAATTAATGTGAAAGACTGCATCAGTGTAGTTTGTTTCATCTGAACCTGTTTTGTTGTGCAGTTTAATGAATGAGGTGGTGCACACGTCTCCTACAATTGGCAGCAATGTGGAGGAAATAGTGGTGAAGAAAACCCACTTTCTGATGTGGGATATTGGTGGTCAGGAGAGTCTCCGCTCCTCTTGGAACACGTACTACTCCAACACTGAGGTAATGCACGTACACACTGCACTGCTGGAGGCTGAACTTGTTTGATAAGGGATGATTGAATTAACAGAAAACTTCATAAAACGTCTCAATTCATGTAGAGGGGACCTTTAGAAATAATGGGATGACATTAATTAATAATAAAAAAAAAACAATGAAGTGAAATGGAAGTGTATAAAGAACTTAGTGCTGGGTGGTATACTGGTTCATACCGAATACCGGTGTTTATTTTTGTTATGATATGAATTTTTAAAATACCGCAATACCGGTGTATGTCGCTTAAACAACGTTCGGAACGCAACACCGTTTGAAAGGGGTCCCTTTTCACTGTTACACTGTAGTGAGGGAACAGCTGTATGTGTTACTAAGCATGAAAGTTCCGAAACTGAAGCTGTAGAACTAATAGAACGTGATGACACAGAAGAACTCATCCACAATATCCACTGCCCCCTGCCATCAGCTCCCCCGCCCCCTGCCATCAGCTCCCGCGTCTCACACACACGAGCGC
>NW_015632036.1:118020-118313 GCF_001515625.1 Sinocyclocheilus rhinocerous
GTATAATTTTGAAAAATACCGTGATATAAATTTTTGGTCATACCGCCCAGCACTAAAAGAACTTATGAGGGATTGTCTGTGAACTGACACCAATCACAAACAGCCTGTACATTGTAAATATGACCACCCAACCCTCTACATTGCGAGTAAATCACTCGCAAATGCGACTAACGATAATAACTGTTAAGAGTGTACTTTCAGATATTTAAATGCTGTGCCATTTTACAAACATTATCATGTACAGTCGTGGTCAGAATTGTTGGTACCCTTGGTAAATATGATCAAAAAAGGCT
>NW_015632036.1:118323-121862 GCF_001515625.1 Sinocyclocheilus rhinocerous
AGGCTAGGTTTATTTAACATGTAGTAAGAAATATTACAGAAATTGAATAAAGTGTATAAATAAAACACTGCATAGTCTTCACTGTGTCAATCAAACTTGATTAACATTAATAATGACAGACAGCAGCAGGTAAAAAAAAGACCGACTGCACGGATCCAAATTACTGAAACGCATTCGGTTTTCACCCAACTCTTTTACATTTATTTAACACATAACCGACTGTGTTCACTTGAATACTCCACACGACGGGCATTATGACATTACTGTGTGCGTATTTGACCATTCAAGCACAATAAAATACGAAAGAGATCTGTTTTCGCGATCGCATGCTGTCTGAGAGGGGCTTTCAGTGCGTGCGCTTCGACTGTGTGTCAGTCAGCGCGAGCACCGCATTGAGTTCTTTTTCACTGCTTATTGTACTTAACTCTACCAAGTGCGTCCAACTCTTTATTTTCCTTATCACTCAAAGGTGAATATAACGTTTAAGCAGTAATATGTTACGCAGATATATTTGCATACCACGGAATACACGATATAGCAAAATCTCTAACGATAAAACACTTTATTTTGCAGTAACGATATATACCGTCATACCGCCCAGCCCTAATTATAAGTGTCTTTACTGGCTTATGAATTTAATTCATCCTTGATTAATAAGTATTAATTTCTTTCAATAAATCTTACTTACTTTTGAACGGTAGTGTACGTGCTCCACCACATCTAATCAAATATCCATTGAGGTGTAACCGACTTGCACCATGTCAGGTTCTGCATCTCCCTATTGTTGTAAGTTGACAGACTTATTCTGTTGGAGAGTTTTTGGAGTTTTTGCAGTCTTAACATAAATAAACTTTTGTTTAAGCTTTTCCACTTCATAATTTTTTCAATATCAAAATAAACCAATTTTTGTCTAGAATGTCCTCCTTCAGATAATTATTTAAATTGATATTTTTAGTACCAGTAACTAACACCACATTCTATAATAATAGCATTTTCAAAGGTAGTATGTTGTATGTTTCTGATAGTATTGTCACGGTACCAAAATTTCAGTATTCGGTAGGGCTGGGTATCGTTCAAAACTTTTCGATACCGATACCTTGACTTCGATACCGGTTCCTGAACGATACTTTTTTTCTATACCAATTTTATGAAATCAATTTTAACAAGATTACATTATCTAAAAAAAAAAAAAAACTTTGGTTTTATTTTTCAGCTTGTTGATGTTTATACAAACTCAAAGACTCATCTCCTGAGCCACTGCATAATTTCTTTCAATAAATCTTACTGACTTTTGAACGGTAGTGTACGTGCTCCACCACATCTAATCAAATATCCATTGAGGTGTAACCGACTGCACCATGTCAGGTTCTGCATCTCCCTATTGTTGTAAGTTGACAGACTTATTCTGTTGGAGAGTTTTTGGAGTTTTTGCAGTCTTAACATAAATAAACTTTTGTTTAAGCTTTTCCACTTCATAATTTTTTCAATATCAAAATAAACCAATTTTTGTCTAGAATGTCCTCCTTCAGATAATTATTTAAATTGATATTTTTAGTACCAGTAACTAACACCACATTCTATAATAATAGCATTTTCAAAGGTAGTATGTTGTATGTTTCTGATAGTATTGTCACGGTACCAAAATTTCAGTATTCGGTAGGGCTGGGTATCGTTCAAAACTTTTCGATACCGATACCTTGACTTCGATACCGGTTCCTGAACGATACTTTTTTTCTATACCAATTTTATGAAATCAATTTTAACAAGATTACATTATCTAAAAAAAAAAAAAAACTTTGGTTTTATTTTTCAGCTTGTTGATGTTTATACAAACTCAAAGACTCATCTCCTGAGCCACTGCACAAAGGAACAAAATGTAACCAACACAATAAATCAGTGCAAAATAATTGTAATAGAGCTCAAATAGTCTTCAGTTTACACATCTGTTAGGCTACATTTACGCTAGTTAGTGTTCGTGTTAAAACGCATAGCTCAGACAGAATCATGATTTCTATTTATTTTTCACTGATTTACTGATGAGCATTAGCAGCTTCCAGCGCTGTCTGCTTGTGTTCTCCCTTCCATGATTGCTGCTCTGACTAATAACTGAGGTAATAACATATTTAATTTCAGCAACATTACATGACCAAACACACATTAGACGGCAATCGGAAGTTATTACAAACACTCGATGGTGGTTTAAAGTGAGTTTTGAGTAAAAGCGGAATATAAATCTTATTTATCGTCTTATGTAGGAAAAACCTGGCTTTTTTTTTTAGTACCAACTTGGTACCGAAGTACCGGGTCTTTTGACAACACTAGTTTCTGAGTAACAGCTGTGTGTTCAGTCTGCTGTGAACAATAGCTTGAACAACAGTTGTGCACAGTGGTAATTCCGCCAGACCTTAGCAGCTGGTGTCTGATTCAGAGTTCAAAGTTCAGGGTTACACAAAGAGGTTCAAATGGCGAGACCCCTGCCTTTCATTCAGAAAGTGTGCATGTGAGATTTGTGGTATAGCCCTGCTGTCAAGCTCTATTCAGGAGCACTCGCTCTTGAGACCATAGATACATGATTTCTCCCAAGGAAAAGCACACTGAGCAACAAACAACTCTGTGGCCTTGCTAAACTTAGAAACCACCCCTGAATGCAAGTGCAGTAGTATGCTGCCTGACTATATCTGATAATAAAGCTGTGTGTGTGTGGATTTTCTCTCATAGTTCATCATACTGGTAGTGGACAGTACTGACAGAGAGAGACTAGCCATTTCTAAAGAAGAGATCTACAGGATGCTAGCACATGAGGTAATGCTTTAACATTTACAGCACACGGAGCATGAATATAAATCCCATCTCAAAAAAAGCACAATTTTGAGTCTGTTTTTCAGTTGTTTTCTATTTTCATTCTCTCAGGATCTGCGCAAAGCTGCAGTGTTGATCTTTGCTAATAAGCAGGACATGAAGGGCTGTATGTCTGCAGCAGAGATTTCCAAATACCTGACCCTCAGCTCCATCAAGGATCATCCCTGGCACTTCCAGTCCTGCTGTGCGCTCACTGGAGAAGGGTAAGACCTGCAGTATAGACACAGGGATTACCTGTCCTAGCTTGTACGGTGTAATAGATTGATGATGGCAAAATGTACAATCAACCCAATAATACAATCATCCCAGGCTCAGTGGGAAAATGTGCCCCTACCTACATTTTTACAAAACTCTGTATGTACCTGTATGTAAAAATGTACCTATACACATAGTTCATTGAATGTTCCAGCTGAAATGAACACTAGTGACAGTAAAACATCAACAACTTTATTCATTTTCACAATAAATTATGATTACGGGACAGAGTATTGATTAATAAATACTTATTTTCACGTGGTTCCTTGCACAATGCCAGTGTTTCCCATTCATTAACTAGACTGTGGCAGCCCGCGTAATATGACTTATCAAGTCTGTTTGCGCTGCTTGTTTCAAAGTGAAGCGCGCACATTGCGCAGCGCACGCGATCGGCTCGGGATCCGGTGTTTTTCTCAGAGCGGCTC
>NW_015632036.1:122108-134740 GCF_001515625.1 Sinocyclocheilus rhinocerous
TTTCCCTACAGTAGAGTAAGGTAAAATAATATACCTGAAAAAAAAAAACATTTTTTATTTATTTCACAGTGCAATTGTTTTACAATATATGGCTATAAGTGTCATAGGAATAATAATATAAAATATTATTATTATTATTATTGTTTTATTCTAATTTGTTTGGCTTCCAAATTCACCAGTGAGACTGAGACACTATATCACAACTAAAAAGAGGGTTGAGTCTCCTTTAAATTTCAAGAACAAGTACATTCACCAGCTTTTTTCTTTTACTTTGCGCACTGAACCTCTTAATTTAAAAGCTCTTAATTTTGAACTCTCAAAATGTACAAAAGTTTCCTAAGGGGGGGCATGCCCCCGGGGCCGGACCCCCCTAGAGGGATCGAGGACCACCCACCACAGTCTCAAAAAATCCTGTGGGAAACACTGAATGCCATGTTATGACCTCAAAAGACTTTTACCATAGTGCATTATTTGTAAACTAATATATTTTGATGTTTGCATCTAGGGGTGTGCCATATCATACCGTCCACGATAATACCGGTATAAATTTTTGCATTGCTTTTGGGACGCTTCTGAAACGTGCCGCGGCTCCGCTGGAAGCTGCAATCACCAATAAAATGTTGTTCCATGTTTTTTTCCTATATCGCCATAAATACCGTTATCGCAAATATTCTTGAAATATCATGATATAATTTTGAGGCTATATCTCCCACCCCTACACGTAATCAACACCAGATGCATGAGGTTTTTCTGAGTAAAGTAAACTTGCTTCGTAGTTCACCTATTACAGCACTGCACTTACAATGCTCGGCTACAAGTCATGTAAATCATAAGTCAGAATGAAAGAGCTCAAAAACTTTGCAGCAATCTAAAATGGCATGGTTGTTTTAGCAAATGTGTTTTTATCTCATGTTTGGTTTTGTTGACACTATTGGTCAGGTTTAGTGTAGGTGGTATGTTATTTTCAAACACAATAGGGTATTTATCTTTTATTGCCACTCACATTTCGGACATTTCATTTCCGAGCTTACGCGACACGTATAATAACAAACATAATAAAAGTTGCCAGATTTACATTCATCTGTTTTGGATAAAGCTAATGCTTTTAGCGCTACTCACTGGATGAAAACAAGCAAGAAGCAAAGTGATATTATTTTGAAGAATTGTCACCACAGGCACGTTGCCTGGGATAAGTACAATAATCCCAAAAAGGTCAGACAGTTAAAATTAAAATTGTTTTACCTGTAAAAATAAATAGATTAATAAATATAGTACTTCTGAAAAATCTCAGTAGCCTTGATTGTTCTGCTTAGAATGTGCTTAAAACATGAATAATTTAATAACCTTGTTAAATGTAATCTATAGAAAAACTCAAAATGAATATCCATTTATCATACATTGTACATTTATAATACCTTGATGCTTTGAGTTGTAGCTTTTAAAACTCTTAGTTTAGCTGTTAAATGTTTTATTTTTAAATTTCATAGGCACTGGTGTAGAATTTTAATATTGACCATGATGTGTAAATAGTTTATCACGTATGTAAACATTTTATCATACTGGCTAGAATTGTACTATTGGTGCATCCCTACTGAACGTGTGTGTGTGTGTGTGTGTGTGTTTCAGGCTGTGTCAAGGTTTAGAGTGGATGACCTCAAGAGCCGGGCTCAGATAGCCTCTGATTCTTCTTGTTGGACTGATTGACAGCGATTTCCACCTCCTCTGGTTGCACTGCAGGCTCATCCCATTGGCTGCTCATGTTTTATTTTTAATCTCGCTCTGCAGCTGAACTCTCTGGACACCTACCTCAGCTGGGATTTATCAGTTACATGAATCTGGTTTGACAGTCTTGTCGATCAATATTAAATCAGGAGCGACTGGATTTTTGTACTGGGTGTATATCGGAAGATCTTCAAAGTCGAAAGTATTTCAACTTAAAGAGAGGCACTACAGTGCTGGTGTGTGTTTGTGAGGAGGGACTGTGTTTTTAACACTGACAGTGGAACAGAAGTTCTCCAAATAAGTATATTAAGCTAATCGTGTGTTTCTTTAAATCTACTGGGAAGAAATGGGGAATCCATTTTCACATGGGGAATCTTTGGGTAAATTGTTGTCATTGTTTGGTTGTTTTTGGTTATGCTTTTGGGGTATCAAATGTTTAAAGTGCCATTGGTACCCAGCAACACCATCACATATCATGAAAACACCTGAGCATATCACTTAGTGCACATTACCTCATTAGTTACAGTAGAGGGCGCTGTTACCATTTCAGACGTGGCCATTACAGCTTGAAATGTCATTGATGTGAGATGCAATTTAAAGAAAGGGAGGGGGGGGGGTTAGAATGCAGCAGTTGGCTGGATTTATTGTAATGTCTGTTACAGGTGTTTTAAGTAACCATTCTCCTTGCTGGAGTGTGGTTATAGCATAAAGGTCCTTCAGTTATTATGAGGAAATAAAGTTCAAAAGGAACACAGTATTATGATTTTTAAAATCACTTTTCATCCCAACCCTCTTGGTGCAAATATTCACTGCTGCTGATCTTCACAGGTCAACCAGCCATAATAGCTGTGTCTGTTGCTATGTAAGTGATTGCCGTTTTATTCAGATTTCTTCAGCTCGGACATTTATTTTTTTGTCATCTTCCTTTTTTTCAGGTTATTTGGAACAATATGAACGCATGAGCACTAGTTCTTATTTGTTTGCGTGGTGATTTTGCCAATATTCTTATTGGTTCTAGCTGAAACTCCTCTGTTTTCACAGATTTTTTTCATCCTCTCCGTGCCCTGTGCTCAGTTAAGGGAAACTCTTTCAAGACTTGAATGCAGTGACTACAAGTTGGTGCTCTCACTGATGATATTTCCCTCCCAACATTGAAATCTATTTGCATAACGGTTATTGGCTGCTGATCTAGGCAAATCAATCCTATGGATCCGTCTCTGTCTGTTTTGCAAGGGTTTTATTGCAGTGGCTCTTTGAGGTCATTGCCTGGCTGTTGTGGATGTGCAGTTTAACGTTCAGTAAAATTTCACATGGAGACTTCTCTAATTGGAAGAAGAAATTAATTTGGCTGCTGTGACCATTAACATAAAGGCGGCATTGGTCAGACTTATGTAAAATCTATTCTTTACCCAATCACAGTCTAAAGCAGTGTGTTTTTAGTCTGTGTTAATATGCATCTTTACAAACGTGATATGAGTTTATATTGAATCATACCATGTTGAATGGAGGTCCTTTGGAAAATATGAAAAATATTTAAAAGTGGAAATCTGACTTATGCATCAGAATGGGAATGACGTGTTTCTGCCAATGGTTCAGAGGAGTGTAATATTCTGTTTCATTGCTGAAGATCACGGTCAAACCATTTGGTTCTCAGATGTGCCATTTCTAAAGGAGCAGGTGAAATCTGTAGCAACTTTCCTAATTCTTATAGTTTTATAATAAAAGCTTTTATTTTGAAATCTGAATTGTGGTATAGTTGCATTATTTGGTCAAATGCTGGTTTCTGCTGGGGGGGGGGTTGTTTGTTTTTTACAACAAAAGTGCCTGTTTTAGATCAAGATCTATAAGAATTATTCTGAAGAGTTTAGCAAGGTTTTGATTATGTGCACAAGACTTTCCAATCATGTAAGAGAAGGTAAGTTCTTTTTGTGCATTTTGTAAGTTTTCTGAAGCCATTTTTAGTATTTTTGAATTTTCAAGTTATCAGAAGAAAAAACAGACTCCACAGCATTGGATTAGTCTTGTGTATCCATTTGAAAATTGTCCATGCTTGCACTTTGTTTGAATCTATTTCTATATCAATTGGCTTTGTAGCTGATGACAGGAAATGCTTTCAACTGTGAAAGGAATTGATTCTGATGTAAATTGTCCATATGTTGAGGCAAAAAAAAAAAAACTTTTTGGTTAAAGGAGGCACATCAATAAATCAATGAATTACAGTTTTATTTTGGGGGACTTTTGCTTTTTATTTATAGGAGTGTAAAAAGGAATACAGGTCTGAGATTGGTACATGACCCAGGTTGGACTCCAGTCCAACAGCTCTTATGTCTTATTGTCTTATGTTGTATTTTTATTTTTAATTCAGTCCCCAGAATCTTCAATGCTTCTGGAGTTCACCATTTGCTGACCTGCTAGTTTCATGTAAAACAAGTAAAATTTTGATTTGTGGCTATCTACATCAATGTAATCACCCCAAACTCCTTTGGTTAATTTATTATTCTTTATCAATAATTGTATTGTATGACTGCGTGAGGTTCATTGCCTCGTCAATATTTGAGGAGTTTCCGAAATGCGTACTTTTTGCTAAATTAACAGAAAGTGCAACTGCGCGTTTTATCCACTAGGTGGATATTGTCTCGTGTCAGTTCAGCACAAGTATATGGTTCCCACAAACCTCGTTCAGAACCAGTATTCCCAATATTCACAGCGCTTTCGCTCCCATCCTACTGTATTTTAATTATTTTCACAGGTAATTTTAAAAATTTGCTTGTATGTGCATGTTGAGATTTGGTTGACACTTGTTGTATACTGCCACTCCTGGAATGAACACAAATTATATAAATATTATTTATATGTATTGAACTGTATGTATGTATGTATTTATACACAGTGGGTTTAGAAAAGAATCACCCCCCTTTAAAATAATCACATTTTGTTGCTTTGCAGCCTGAAATGAAGATGAACACAGTTTTTGTTTTATTTACTCAGTGCAACTTGCATCCATAACATCCAAGTGAAAGATATAACACCAATGTCATGTCATAACAAAAAACAGAATCACTGTGTGTGTGTGTGTGTATATATATATTAGTTTTCAGGTTTTTTTATTTGGTTTCAGGTTAAATATTATGTTTTTATTATGTTTCATTGGTTTATATTAAATAGGTGTCAGAAAGCATTTAAACAGCCTTTTCTTTTACAGTTTAATTTGGTAATTTATACTTTAAGCTGTGTTCTAATTTAGTCCAAATATTTTGTCATAGTTGTTTTTCTTTATGTATTTCTTCCTAAAGAATGTTTATATTGAAAGCCAACAGGCAACTTGTGGATGGTTTCATGGAGTACAAATCTTGTGTACAGTCAGACAATATTGTAATTACATTTAGTCATAGAAAAAGCAGAGGTGAGATTCAATTTTCTGATGTCCATTTTGCCTTTCATCAGCCTTGCATGTTTCCCTTTGTATTTCATGCTTGCACACTGGAAAATGCTTAAGCTGGGGTTGAATGTTATTAATCAATCTATCAAGGCAAGCATAGCCTGTCACTTGGTGTAATGATCAAGTATTCCAGTAACACTGATATAAGGTGCAGTGCTTTCATCAGAATGTGTAATCTTTACAGTTCCAGACTGTGATTTATATGCACACTTAGCCTTCTGATGGAATGGCTTACATGTATTAAGATCCGGTGGAAATCTATTTGTCACACTTATTCTTTGTTCTCTGGAGACTGGGTGATTAGGAAACCTGCACACCTACTCAAAATCTCACAGAATTGCCGGTGTGGAAAGAAACTTCTTTTTCTCCTCAACCTTAAACCAGACTTATTGATGGTTAATATGTCATAAATGTTAAGTGGAATTGAAAAAGGAACTTCAACTTAAAGTTTGACCTCAGAGTTTGATCTTTTATTATTATTATTTCCCCCAATTGACACAGTCTTTTTAAATGTCGACAAGTTGACAAATCCCTTAGGAATCTTTATGTCCTCTGTCATCAACAGCACAGGTCATATTGACAGGTATCCATGGTAACCTCACAGTTGAAAGACTGCAGTCTGTTCTGTGGCCTAGGTGCAGCTCTGTATTAAACAGAATATTTCTGCCAACAAAGGGAAAGCAAGTCAGAGACATAAAGGAATGGAGGTGAAGGACAGGGGAATCTGAAGATGAAACGACTGGATCAAATACAAAGTGCACCCTTTCATTTGAACCCTATTGATGTATGCCAATATGGGTCTAGTCTGTTCTAGTGCCAGGAATATCATTTTATTGCCTTAATAGGATGGGAATATTTTGTAAACTGTAGAGATGTAAAGGCAGTGCTGCATACAGTTCTTGACTGAACTGACAAAATATTTTCCCCTGATCTCTGTCAATACTGTTCTGTGAGTTTAGGTCCATTTCTTCATTTGCATAGTTTTGGCCACATCAATAACATTAATGAATCTCTTTTCGGTTATTGCTATAAGGTGATCCATGGCTCAATTTAATTTCCTGAAGAAAATGTAATTCTGGCTAAAGCAATTAGAGCCAAAGCCACTGTGATATGTTCCCATATCACTAATTCATCACTGGGGCCTATCATGTCTGTCTGTCTGTCTGTTGTCTATGCTATTTTGGTTACAGGAACCTATGAGAATTCTGTGACACTTTTCTTTCCCTTTATATATAGCTGTAATTTCTCAGCCTTGTACATACACCGAAAGTCATGTCTGCATGTCCAGATTGAGCTTCTGCATTTTGCTAAACCTAATTGTGTTGCTGACTTCTCAACTGCCTCAAACATTTTTGATCATTTTAAGAGATTGTGTAGCAGAGGTCATCCAAATATAAAGAATTTAGATGAGCTTGTTGTTATATTCAACCTTGAAGTTGTCTGTCTGTCTGTTGTCTATGCTATTTTGGTTACAGGAACCTATTCTGTGAGAATTCTGTGACACTTTTCTTTCCCTTTATTTATAGCTGTAATTTCTCAGCCTTGTACATACACCGAAAGTCATGTCTGCATGTCCAGATTGAGCTTCTGCATTTTGCTAAACCTAATTGTGTTGCTGACTTCTCAACTGCCTCAAACATTTTTGATCATTTTAAGAGTTTGTGTAGCAGAGGTCATCCAAATATAAAGAATTTAGATGAGCTTGTTGTTATATTCAACCTTGAAGTCATATGAATGATGGTCAATTCTTTCATCTAGCTAAAGTTTTATTTCAAGCCTGCCATTTATGTTCAATATCTGGTGTCATACATTTCCTTTTTGCATTTTTTTCTTAATCATTTTCAAAAAACTAACAGACTTAAGCATCACTTAGAAGCAACACATTATGAAAGATTAATATGTCTTACCATGGACCCTGTTGTGCACATTAAACACATTAAAATATTAAAACATATAGGCGATTAATCTTGCCAGTGTGTGTGCAGCCTTATTAAAGATTAAACAGCTTGTTTAAACTTGTCTGGGGGAGAAAAGATGACAAAAGCTCAGGACAAGTCTAGTCTAAAGAAACAGAGATGATTAAAGAGGCAGGATGCAATCAAGAATGAACAATAATTAAAATCATTACGCAACTACTTTACTGTAGATTTATAACATCCAGAAACATCCATACAGACATCAGCAAGTTAATTTGGCATAAATATTCTGAATAGGGCTGTCAGTCAATTCAAATTTTTAATCTAATTAATTACATGATGTGGCGATTCATTAATTGAATTAACCGCAAAATTAAATTTGGCTGTGAAATGACCTCCAAAATATAATTTAAAGCCATTATTGTTTTAAATGAGAAAAATATCAAATATATTACAAAAAGTAGCTTTAGAAAGAAATATTTTATTTGATTCAACAAAATCTATTAAACCATAAACACTTGGGCTACAATGGCCTATAACATAAACTTTGGAACATAAAAGAAGATAATTTGAAAAACATCTCAGTAGCTACTTTTGTTCATACAATGAAAGTCAACAACATTCTTTTTCTTCTGGTTACCAACATTCTTTATTATTTTCTTTTATGTTCCAGTGTGAGTAAATGATGACAGATTATTTTATTTTATTTATTTATTTATTTTTTTTGCGTGAACTATCGCTTTATTTTGTATTTAATTTATTTTAATGAAATGATACTCTAAATGAGAAACTAAAACTGCCAGTAGGTGGTGGTAAATGTCTTTAGTCATTTATTAATTCAATTCGTTCAAACTGCTGATTCATTCAGGAATGAAGTAAATGGCTCTCCTTATGAATTGGCCATTGAATCAGTGGTTCACACAATTTGTTCAAAACGCAGATTCATTCAGTAACAAATCACCGCTGTGTGTTGCTCGGAGATGCACAACAGTTCTGCTATGGATTTATAGGTAATTTCGTTGGCAAAACTGAGCAGACAGTATTGTAGCCTAACTAATATATAATACAACATTAACTTCTTATTTACTGTACTATTAGGCCTATATGTTAAAATTATGAGACACAAACTAATACAAATTTTTTGCCCCAATATCTTACATTTTAAGGCATGTAATTGCATTTTATAGACTACATCATGCGGTGAGTTGTTGCCACTGATCGATCGATCTATCTATCTATCTATCTATTTATCTATCTATCTATCTATCTATCTATCTATCTATCTATCTATCTATCCCTGTTTTCATATTCAAACACAATGCAGCTCTTCCATCTCTGTCAATGATATAAAGTTGCTCAGATTAAATATTTGTCATTATTGCCAGTAGCTGAGTGTTAACTGATTAGTGTTCAGCCAAGTGTGATGAAATTCATGCTCATTTACAAAACATTTTGGTTGCTTCAAAATTCATGGTGGTTTACTGAGATGCATATAGTTTCCACCTCTCTGTGCTGCAAACACTGCAGCCTGGATAATATGATCAAAGCACAGTTATATTTAGATGACTGGTGCACAGTGACACACATCTGTCTGAGTATAAGGGTCAGCTCTGCTGACAGAGAGAATAAAAATGGTTTTGCTCAAACACTTTTTGAAAGCTTCATTCATCCAGGTGTTGTTGGCAAGTAAGGAAAAATGAGCTGCATGTAGATATTTTCACAGACAATGTTAAAGTACTCTAATTACCAACCATTTCTACCAGTTTTCAGATCCTATAAGTGACAGTAGACAAACCACTTGTAATTTTATTTTATTTATTTTTTTCAAATAATTCATAATTTTAAAAAGGGGGTCAGTCATTTACATTTATTTGGTTTTGTATACTTTTGTACTAGTATTAATCTCTGGAAGTGCGTTTTTAAAAAGTGTAAGCAAAAAAAAAAAGTGTACCTATACTATAAACTGATACTAAAGCACTGAAGTACCTATACTAAAGCACTTTTTTTATTAGGTACACTTTGTGACTAGCCTTTAATTAAAAATCTGCTTTTGTTTTTAAAATTTTAAATTTAAATAAAATTTGTTTTAATAACTTTCATTTAGTTTATTGAAACAACTGTTTTTGCTAAACGTGTACTTTGAATCATTTTCTACACTTAATTTTCCCCTCCGTAGCATTCTTTTAAATGTATTAAAACATTTAACAGACCATTTGTAAAACTCCCCTTATAATTACAAACCTTAGATAGCTAATCGAGCAATTCAAGAAGCAATTTAAAATGGGAAAAGGAATGACCTTGCTGAGTTGATCATCTTTAGTATTTTGATCGAGAACATATGGTACTTTTAGCTCAATCACGAGAGGAGTGATGCATGTGTCAAACTTCACTACCTCTTGTATTATTTCTTTTGTCAGTGAATAACATGCTTTTGAACCTAAAATCTGAACTGTAAACTGAAAACACAATAATAGTACTCATTTAAAAGTCATAATTTCAGGTACTGGAAGACCTGAATTATGTATTTTTGGACTATTGGTTCCTTGATATGGATGCTTTCCCAACTAATTTATTTGGATCATTAAGCAGTGAACACATAGTTGTAGTCTTAACAATTACTCCAAAATAACTAGACAGACTTGCCAATAAAAGACACATATTGAGGTTACACCACCAACAGAGAAAGAGGATCTGAGAGTGCCTGACTTACTTTCTTACTTCTGCAAAACACAAAAAGCAGATAAAACTGTTTGGTAACCAAACAGTTTTGATGAGTATTGACCGGACAAAAAAAACTTGAAATTTCTTAAAATATCAGAAGTCAAACATAATTTTGTTTTTGGGGCTGGACTACCAATTTGGTTGTCCAGTTGCAGATGTGGAGAACATTTGGGGAACCTGTTTGAAAACAGTCATTCAAAAAAGAAGGACGATGAACAATTTTCCTTAATATTGCTAAAATGTCCACCAGAGTGTATGTAAATGTATGAAAGCTTATTTAAAGACCAAAGATCAATGCTGAATACACTGTCTGTCTTCGGTTGTGTTGTCTGTCTTGGCGACTGACATAATAATTAGTGTCCATTAAGTGAGAACACAGCCACTTAAATCTCCCAGCACTGACAATCAATAAACCCAACTAATCACATAGACCGAAAGTGACATCCCTGGTGACACAAGATTTGTTCTTCAGTTGGACTATTAAGGATTTGTGTGTCTTAAGACTCCATTATCACCACCCCGCACTCTCTGGATCAGGAGGATTATTAGTATAGTCCCCTTCTATTTGACCAGCTATTATCCTACAATAGCCCATTTCAGCTAGGCCATGCTGAGTTGCATGTTTGTAATGGTGTCCCTGTAACAGATTTTAAATGATTAGCAGACAGCAGTGTTTATTTTACTGTAATGGCCTGATATAGCTTTGTATTCCTCTCATATAGGTTCACAGTTTGTGAGATGTGACTTTGAGGAAGGTTTCTGTGGTTTTCAACTTCAAAATGAACATCATGTTTGGATAAGAGGATCAGGTTTGAGCCGTCCCAGTATCGAGGCAGACCACAGAGAAAATGTTACTGGTAAGACAGTTCATCTTATACCTGTATGGATACTACTTAACTCTATAAAGCCTACTGTTTCAAATTTGATAGATGAATTCTAAGGCCTTTAATTATCAACATGGTCAAACGTTTCTGAAAAACCTGTTGTACACAATCTTCTACATGCCTTCCACCCTACGACTGATAGTACATGCTAATTTCCGAAAATTGCATATTTTTTTGCATATCAGTTTGGGTTTTTTTCTCCCTGAGTGTAAGCACCATATTCACACTATACAATACTTAGGTTAAGTTTTATACTGAATTTCCTGACTTCTCAGGACACTATTTATTCTCTTTTGTCAGGTCACTGCCTCTATATAAACTCAAAAAATGGAGGAGGAGTCACCGCTGAAATATACAGTCCTCACTTCCAGCCTTCACAGACATGCTGGGTACAGAAAAACATTATTAAACATCTTTTGGTGTTGTATTTCATTGTCTAATTAATACTTTAACTCTGATACCACATAAATCAGTAGTCTATTTGCTAAACCACCATCTGCTTTTTAAAGCAAGCTATCAAAACACTAATTTCCATGATATGTACACTACTGTGTGATAGAGCTTTTATACAACCGTTCAATAAACCATACATGAATATTGACTTACATTTTAGACGATACATAATACTTTTTTTTTTTTTTTTTTTACTTTATCCATTTTTGCTCCACCAATGAAAATAGTTCAGAACGAAGCCACAGCAGATTCACTGTTTATGAACAAATCAGTTGAATGAATGATTCTATGCTTTACTCTGATTTAGTTCCTGAATGAATAGGTTCACTGAATGGCTCACTCTTATAGGCACTTGTCGCCACTTACTGATCTAGCAATGTAAAACCTGCAAAAAGATTTGCTGAAAAATCAAGTCTGTCTCGAACTAACACAGACAAGCTGAGTAATATAAACAGTGAAAAGTCCCAGTCTCAAATTATATAGCCTATTAAAAAATTATAAGAGCGATTTTAGTAGTTCAATAAATGAACCAATGCAATATGTTTGTTTTTTGACTAGAAAGACACAGTGCCGAGTTTACCACAAAACATAAGCAGCATCTTGTTAAGTGCTTAGCTCAAGCCCTCGATTATGTGCGTAGAACACTTATCCACTGCCATGGCTACACACTCTTATTGACAGCAGAGAGTTATGCATAGGCTGTCAGAGCCCTGACACAGTGGGTAGTGCATTCACTCATTGTGATCTATGGTTTAAATTCTCTGTTATGGTGTAATTCACTTTGAGTGCTTCTCTGCTTAAACAAAAATAAGATGACATTGAACTTGGCAGTAAGATGCAATAACATAACCTCACTTTACAAAAAAACTGCTTTGAGTATGAGATGCTTTCAGCATTAATTTAGTCTCAATTGGCCAAATATGTGAATATCTTTAATGTTTCATATTTAAAGTTCAACATGTGTAATGAAGCGAGCAATGCTCAGCTCGAATCCTTTGTTCACATAACACATTCTTTTGAAGATTTAGATTTTCTCTCTCTTTGTTGTCCTTTCCTTTGAACAGCTAACTTTCTATCAGAATATTGGGATGCTGGCAGGGGCTTTGCAGGTTCTGATCCAGTTCATATCTTCAGGAGAGATGCAGGAGGTTTGGTTTCTTTCCGCCTCCAATCCTGATCCATACAATCTTCCCTGGATGCGAAGAGTGGTGGTGTTAAACAGCAGAGAGGAGTTTAAGGTTGGTGGGGTTATGTGTGTTTGGGGGAAGAGGTAGTATTATTTGAACTTGTGAAGTAAAAGAAGTAAGTATGGTGTGTAGTTCAGTCAGTAACACAAAATCACTGTTAATTTACAGGTTGTGATTAGAGGATTGATATTCAACAGCAGTGACCCATATGCAGTTGTAGCAATTGATGATGTGTCCTTCAGCAGAGGATGTGTGGCAGCAGTAGGTGGGTAAACACTAATATGCCTTTTCATGGGTGATTTTTTTTTTT
>NW_015632036.1:135046-146198 GCF_001515625.1 Sinocyclocheilus rhinocerous
AAGCAAAATAATCTGCCAATGGGGTAAACTAAATAATCTTATTTCAAACAGAAAACAAGATTATTTTGCTTACCCCATTGGCAGATTATTTTGCTTGTTTCAAGTAAAAACTCAAGTAAAAACTTAAATTCGACTTGTTTTTTCTGAAAACAAGACAATAATTTTTTACTTGTCTAGAAAATCCTTCTTGATTTAAGAATTTTGAGATATTTTGGCTGGAAACAAGACAAAAAATCTAAGCTGGAAAAGCATTTTTTGCAGTGTGTAAACATAAATCCATCTCTGCACTTGTGAACGTAAGAACAACAAACAATATTCATTACTCTACACTTCACCAAACTCCGCATTTGAACAGTCAATAGCAAATAATAAAACATAATTACGGGCTCTGATTCTGAAGTGCCAGAAAGTCCTAACGAAGTTGGAATTGCTCCATTTTTTTAGAAACAGTCTTTGTGCACAGCCGGCCTTGTACTCTCCCAGGGTCAGGAAACTGTCCTCTATAAAATGCGCTGCACAAACATGAACATTTGGGTTGTACTCTTCTGGACAGTGTTGTGAATTAATCGTAACCACTGATTTCTAATTGCATCCACTTTCTGAAGGCCAAATAAAGTACTTTTGCATAGAAACCGAAACACACAGAATATCCACAACATGGCGGCAACAACACTACTACAATACCCAAAACCAAACCATGCCTTCTTTCTTTGCACATACATTTTGGCCACATTATGCAAATATTTCCACATAGTGACGTAGGTATGTGAGGGAGAATTTGATTGAGGCATTTTCAGGAGGTCTCGATTAGCCTTCTCTTTTAGATCCTTAAATCCTTTTGTGGGAGACTTTGAGCTTTGAGCTTTGTAACTTTGCAGATCTTATACATGCACAAACAGCTACATAACACACTAAAGAAAAGATAAACAATGTAGGTTTATTTGCATAGCCTTCTTTGCTCATATTTACCAAGGACATTATCCAGTATGTATGAATATGCTCCTCCTTCCAATAGCCATGTTTGGGTCATAATGTAGCTGTTTGTAAAGGCAAAAATATGAAGTTATATGATGACTTTGCTCACTGATATGAAATTTCGGAAGGGTGTGAGGTGCAGAGAGCTCAGAACATATGCAGGAATATAAAGCTTTAAATAAGTTCTATTACATTTACAGCCTGTGCTGGATGGATTGGGACACCAGAGGGACAATAGTGACAGGCAAAAGGGAACTTCAGCATATTTCTAATTTACAGTTCAGCCCAAGATAGAAGGAGGGAGAGACATCAGTTACATTTTTAATTTCGAGTATACATAAGTGCCATGACAAAATCACGGTTTTATTATCTTCTGAAGATTTTATAGGTCTACATTTTAAGATGTAATTACTGACACAGCTTTGCAGTAAGTCAGTAACTTTTATTTTACACATTTGTCACAAACAATGCTTAAATGTTTATAGGAAAAGATAATCATACTTTATTTTCCACCATAAATACAGACCTGCACAGAACAGAACAAGGCTGATTGTATATTTTCTTTGACCCAGTGTTTCAAAGGGAGGTTTATGTGTTTAGTTGTAAATGTGTGTGTTACGATACTGCATTATTGTGATTTATTTTAGCCATACCCTGGACAATCAGATTAATCATAATAATGTGCCCATGTTCAGATCTACATGACACCGTTAATAGAGGTGATAATGCAGGAAGGAGCTCTAGCCACTCTTCACTTTATGAGTCCCATCTTGACCTTTTGCTTACCTTTTCTATGAAATCTGTATTTTGGCTTTATTGTTTTCTCCAGAGACTGACATCAAGGCACCTCTTCTAACTCAATGCCTCCCATCTCAGTTTTACTGTGGGGAAAACGTCTGTGTAGATGGGGTGAATGTGTGTGACTTCTCTTTAGATTGCCCCAATGGAGAGGATGAGGCCAAATGTTGTGAGTATCCACCTTATCTTTAACGTAACCTTGTGTACGGCCATTTGTAAATTGAATGTGCAAGGCTTCAGGTGTCATTCACGTACAATTATTTTTACTGTAGAAATAGTTTACTTCTACACTGCAAAATAAAAGACTGGAGACTCAAAGATCAAAACAGCTTAAAGCTGACATGATTTCACTGGAACATGAGCCATGTCACTGTTTTCTTGACAAAGATTCTGCATAGGTGTTTGATAAAAAAAAGATCACCCATAAATGAAATTTCTGTCATCATTTACTCACCTTCATGTTGTTACAAACCTACTGTATATGGCTTTCTTTTTCCTTGGAACATAATTAAGATATTCTGAAAGTTTTAACTGTTTTGTCTATATTTTGAAGGGTGGTTTTATCCTTTCATTTATTGTTTCACTATTATTTCATAATGTTAATTTGACTTTCAGCAGCACAGTGTGATTTTGAGTCTGATTCATGTGGCTGGTATGAGGTTTTCCAGGGTGATGGATTTGAATGGGCGAGAGGCTCAGCTAATGGAGTCGCCATAGATTATCCGGACCAAACACCACCCCAGGACCACTCTACTAATACAAGTGCAGGTGAGGGCATTGACATAAATCATAAACATAAGTCATGAAATGATTTTGTCTCATATTTAATTTATACTCTCACTCCCAAAATATGCTAAAACTGTAGATCTGACCTATTAACCACATCCACATATTCCATGTGCACATTTCATAACTTTTCAGTTTCTCCATGAAGAACCTTTACTTAGTTTGCATTAGCACTGAAACATTTTTTTAAATCCTACTTAACTAATAATGGTTATCTACAAATCAGGAGTGTAAACTGTGTGAGAATTAGGCTAGTTAATTTCAATTTTAGTGCTTTGCAAAGGAAAAGTAGTGCTGTTTTTCATAGTTCCATTGCTAAATATCTGTTAATGTTTATCATATTATTTTAAATGTTTATTTTAATTGAATGAATTTTAAAAATGTCACATAATCTACTTATAGTTTACAAACAACAATGTATAATATAATATTACATGTTCAGGTTTCTGTTAATACCTTTTAATGTTTTACTATCCTTTTCTCCCCCTTCAAGGCCACTTCATGTTTATTTTCAAGAAGAGCAGTAGGCTTTCCCAGCAGGCTTTACTGCGCAGTCCTACATTCCAGCAAGCAAGTTCAGATTGCATCATGACCTTCTGGTAAGGCTCTGATCTTGTTTAGTGAAATTCATTCATTAAAAATCAATTAAAATATATGTTAATATTTGCAAAAAAACACAAATCACAAACAATATTATTCACTGCTTTACAGTATATTTTCTAACATTCAGTGTTTAGATTTTAATATTTACGTTGATTGTTTTGCTTACAGGCACTATAATTCTGGCCATTCTGTTGGTGCTGCTGAAATGCATCTGGGGATAGAGGACTCAGACAGCATCACTATGCTTTGGCAAACACTTTACAACCAAGGTAACCAGTGGCACCCTGTAATCATCCAGATTGGAAGGCAGACCAGGCCTTTCCAGATCTCATTTGCAAAACTGAGCCTGGCTGTGTATGAAGAAGTCTCCGCTCTAGATGGTTTTATGTTCCATAACTGCTCATTGCCCGAGGCTGTGGAGATGTGCCCAACTCCTAATCATCTTCACTGTGGCCGGAGCAAAGCATGTGTGGACTATTTTCAGATCTGTGACCTGATCGATGACTGTGGAGATGGAACAGACGAGGAAAACTGCTGTCAGTATATTGGTGGAGTTTTAAATGGTCACTAAACAGTTTATATTGTTTGATGTTAGCAGTCTCTTTTTTTTGGCAATCGGTTTACAGTGATCTTTTCTTCTCCTATCAGCGCCAGAGCTAATGTGTGACTTTGAGGAAGATCTGTGTAGCTGGACTCAGGAACATGAGGAGGATATGTTTGATTGGACCCATATCCAAGGGCCCACTCCCACTTTCAACACGGGCCCATGGAAGGACCACACACGAGCCAGTGCGGATGGCCACTTCCTCTTTATCGAATCTTCAGAGCCACAGAAGTTCAAAGACACCGCCGTTCTTATCAGTCGGCCTTTTCTCCGAGCTCCTCGCCTAGGTCCTGAATCCAAACCACCCTGTGTTTTCAGATTCCACTATCACATGTTTGGCCAGCATATGTTTCGTTTGGCCGTGTACATGCGCACACGTAACAGTGGGCGGGGGAACTTGTTGTGGGTTCGCTATGGTGACCAAGACAACTTCTGGTACAGGAAGACACTGCTGATCAACAGCGCCCACCACTTTCAGGTGAGTTATTGATCAGAATTATGAGTACTGAAGTCTACAGGTGTAATGGTGTCCTTGTGTGCTGAATCCTTTGATTAACTGGCTGCTACAGCTTTAAATTTCGCACAAAAAGTGCCATTAAAGCTCATACATGTAACTCTGTTGATAATGCATGCACTAAAGACTGAGCAATCATATGGCGCTTTTCCACTGCATGGTACGGCACGGTACGGTTCGGTACGGTTCACTTTTGGGGGGTTTTCCACTGGGTACAGTACCTGGTACCTGGTACTTTTTTTAGTACCACCTCGGTTGAGGTTCCTAGTGAACCGTACCGTTACCAAAACGTGACTTGTAAACTCTGCTGATCACTGATTGGCCGGAGAGAAACTCTAAAGCGGTACTGAACTGCAGTGGAAACGTGAGCCGAGCCGAGCCGAGCCGAGCCGTGCCATACTGAGACGTGCCGAGCAGAGTCGTACCATGCAGTGGAAAAGCGCTAATAGTAAATATCTCGGCAGAAACCACAAAGCATGCTTATGTGTAGGCTAGTATTAGCAATATTAAAAATTTCTATTCAAGTTCTGTTCCAAGCTTATTAAAATATAAATTATTAGCTATAATATGTAGTTCCGGTCGTTCCTGATATATAGTACAATGGTCTGCTCGTGTTTCCAGACATGGTGATGGTAAAAAAATTTAGGTTGGAGGAAAAATTATATTTCAATGCCTTAGCATTCTCTCAAAACTTTTGCTTTTCCCAGAGAAACTTTGCATTCCCAAAACTTCTGTGTTGGAAATAATATGTGGTGGGAAGAAAAATTATATTTCAGTGCTGAGTGCTTTCAGTGCAGAGTTAATGCAAAGTTTATTAGGGGAAACGCAATCTGCTTAAGTTGTGACATAAGTAATACTGTTTCCAGGTCCAAGCCTCTACCCGTTTTAATTGAGAATACTATCTAATACTGCCCTTTAATAGCATTATTCATTTATAGTAAACATTTAACAAGCGAATAGTTGGTGGCTATTTTTCAGCATCTCTTTACATCGGTACGGCAATAGGTGGCAGCAATTGAGTCTTTTTGAGTGAATATTTGACTCATTCACTCCACCAATTTGTTCAAACACATTCAGAAATAGCTGAATTTGTTTGTGGTTTGTTTGGAGACATTTTCATTGGCAGAGCAGGAATAGACACATTTGTCAATTAGTAGCTTCAACTCGTGGCAACCCAGGACGATTTTGCACGGAAAATCTAAAGGATGTGATGTGCCCCAAGAACCTTTCTTCTGTTCTATGACACATGAAATGAATGATTATAAAATGCTTACTCAGGTTAATGCTTAAACAGTTATTCTGTACTGTAATGTCAACAAATCATGCAAAGAAAAGGGATTAATTCAAATGTATAGTCTCACAAATTCAGATCTATAGTCTGTAGTCTCAAATATATGTTTTAATCAAACTATCATAACAGTGTGATTTTAATTATGTCATCTTTCGACATGATGCCAGTGAATTGCAGAGCTGGTGCAAACATATCCATGTCGCTATGACCAGATGCTTTCTTAACTGCTGTTTTCTCACTGCTGTCATTTTAGTTGTGTTTATTTTGTTATTGAGAGGAAAGCATACAGAACATACTTACATATTCATGTATACGCCACTCTCATCAGCGTGGACGCCATCTAAATATTCGTTAACAGTATATCGCTGCAAAGGTGTTTCTAACTTTTTACTTCTAAATGAAGAACAATGAAGAACACTGAAGGACCATGAATCCCGTTCAGACTCTTGTATGTTATGTGTGCATGACAGCAAGCACAAGCAAGTTGCTGGCTGCAGTTCACTTAATGGCCACCTGTGTCGCTAATATCAAGGGCTTATGAATTCTACATATAGCCCCTTTAAATAAAAAATATAAAGGCAGTGGTACTTATTATTAGGTGATTCACTTGTTCTTAATGTGTCAATTTTAAAGGTCTAGTAAGTGTTTTTTGTTTAGTTTTTTTTGTAATATAAAGTTTTACGCAGAAAGAAATTAAACAGACAAGGCATAACCAAAGCATATATGTGTTATGTCTACTGTAGTCCACTTATTTTTGGAACGTTGTTAGCGTATTGTTTGCCATCTGAAAAATATGCAAGCTGCAAAATAAAGATAGACTCTTCTTTCTTTCTTCTTGCTGCTACAGATTTTAGTGGAGGGGACTGTTGGTGATGACTTCAGAGGAGATATTGCCATAGACGATCTGTCTTTCCTTGGCTGTTAGCCTTATGATGGTGAAGTAAAAATTACATGCAATTAGTTTCAGGTTAAAAACAAATAAATAAAAAAACTCCTTAAAATTACATTCTTATTAGGACTTGGTAGTGTCAATATGGATCCAGTTGCCTGTTTCAGGACGCCCTTAAGCTAAAATTCTTGTTTTTAATGTAGTTATGTGTGTATATCTTTGTACACTGTAGGTGAATTGCGCTCAAAGGAGCCCAGCACCTTTGCCCCCATCCCCACCTTGTCAGCAGTACCCCCTCATAGCTGCCCTTCTGACCAGTTTGTGTGCTCAACTACAAGAGAGTGTGTGAGCCTCAGTCAAGTGTGTAACTTCACACCAGACTGCTCCGATAGCTCCGATGAAGAGCACTGTGGTAGGCATCTCGTTTATCTAATACTTTAATTGAGCAAGGATGGGTTAAACTGATCAAAGGTGACAGTAAAGACACTTATCATTTTACAAAATATTTTTATTTCAAACAATTGCTTTCTATTCATCGAAGAATCCTGATTGATAATAATAAAAAAATGTTTTTCTGAGCAGGAAATCAGCATGATACAATGATTTCTGAATGATTAAGTGACACTGAAGACTGGAGTAATGATGCTGAAAATTCCGATTTGCCATCCCAGGATTAAACAACATTTTAATATATATTCAAATGGAAAACCGTTATTTTAAATAGTAATTTATAATATTTGTAATATATTTAAATTGTAACCGACCCCAAACTATCCATTCATCTGACTGTTTTCTCTGTCCTCAGTGAAGGAGTATTGTGATTTTGAAGGGGATGTTTTTTGTGGATGGTATTTAAGTGTCCCAGCCACTCCTGTTCCTCCTCATGCCTTTCGCTGGCAGACAGGACAAGGGGAGAGTATTCACCAAGGAGAACAGAACCACAGACCTGCTAATGACCACACACTGTGAGCAATAAACAGCATCATCTATTGGAATGTGTTTGTGCTTTCATTTATAAATGCATGGTCAGGTTTACATATATTTTGCTGTGTTTTTGCTTTACTGTGTTTACTCATCTGTACACGTGTTCGTTTTGCAGTGGTTCATCAGAGGGTTGGTATATATTTGCGGACAGCTCCAATGGAGGATATGGTCACACCACTGATCTCTTGACTGCTCCCATTAAAATAACAGGGCCGCAGTGCACTCTTGTGTTCTGGTATCACATGAGTGGCTTTACTGTTGGAACGTTGCAGGTGCAGTTATCCAGAAATGATGAATATAATTGTTATTCATTTGCTGCACTGGTAACCCATGCCTAGAAAACATCCAAACATATTATTAATGTGACAGAATAAATTTCATGCTTCATTTAGTCTTTCATTGTGCTCAAAGTCTAAAATGGTTGGAAGGATTTTCCAGAGAACAATTTGCAGTTTGTCACAACAGTCTCAAAACTCTATGTGCAGGTCTTCATCAAATCAGGTGCTGTCACACATGAAGTTTGGTCCCAAATTGGTAACCAGGGCAACCGCTGGAGGCGGGGTGAGGTCTTCATAGGAATCTGTCATAACATCCAGGTCAGTGTTTCTGTTTTATGAGGACAAATAAATACTTCTTCAAAAAGAAAATGTGAAAATAAATGTTTCAAAAAGAAGTTTTTGAATGTCCAGTTTTTTCCCCCTTTGGTTCTCCAGTTGTGCCTAAACAACTGCAAATAATACACCAACAGGTACTGTCAGTCAACTACATTACTGTTCAAATGTCTGAGGTCAGAAAGATTTGTTTTTATAAAATTATACTTTTTAGCAAAGATGCATAACTGAATAAAATGGCAATAAAGACAATTATAATGTTGCCAAAAACTTTTAAATAAATTCTGTTCTTTTTATAGAATAGAAAACCTTCTATTCTTGGAATAAAGCTAAAAAAGTATCATGGTTTGCACAATATTATTGTTTTTACTGTAATTTTAATCAAATGAATGCAGCCTTGGTGAGCATAAGAGACTTCTTTCAAAAAAACAACCCCAAACCTTTTAACCATAATCTGTCAACCAGGTAAACAAATTTTATAAGATTTGTTTAAAAAAAAATTTTTACATTTCATAAAGGTGATCAGAGGAGAACTGTATGTGTTTAATATTCCTGAAATGTGCAGTAAAATGTTAAGTGTCAAGCTGATGTTTGGACTGTTGATGCTTGATCAGAAATATCATGACCTTTTCTCCATCTGGCCCTTGCATCATTCATATTTATCAACACTTATATATAAACACTCTTACAAGTTCTCTTCATTGTGCTAGATACTTCATGACACCCTCAGTCATTAGTGCTGACTGCCCTTTTGCTGTGTACTATCAGGGGCCTTAGTGCAGCAGCTCTTAAGCACTTCCAATTCACAATCTCTACATGTATATTTTTCTCTTTTAGTGTTTCACTCATAGAATAAAGCTAAAAAAGTATCATGGTTTGCACAATATTATTGTTTTTACTGTAATTTTAATCAAATGAATGCAGCCTTGGTGAGCATAAGAGACTTCTTTCAAAAAAACAACCCCAAACCTTTTAACCATAATCTGTCAACCAGGTAAACAAATTTTATAAGATTTGTTTTAAAAAAATTTTTTACGTTTCATAAAGGTGATCAGAGGAGAACTGTATGTGTTTAGTATTCCTGAAATGTGCAGTAAAATGTTAAGTGTCAAGCTGATGTTTGGACTGTTGATGCTTGATCAGAAATATCATGACCTTTTCTCCATCTGGCCCTTGCATCATTCATATTTATCAACACTTATATATAAACACTCTTACAAGTTCTCTTCATTGTGCTAGATACTTCATGACACCCTCAGTCATTAGTGCTGACTGCCCTTTTGCTGTGTACTATCAGGGGCCTTAGTGCAGCAGCTCTTAAGCACTTCCAATTCACAATCTCTACATGTATATTTTTCTCTTTTAGTGTTTCACACATATACTTGTTTGTTACTTTTCTTTTAAGAGAATCAATTGATTTTGAGTGACAGCTTTTCACGTTAGTCTGTTTACCTGACGTGTCTAAATGTGTGCTTTGATTTGTGCATTTGACTATGCAGCCGTATGGAAAGTACTGTGGAGCAAATGAAGATGTTTACTGCAGTTTAAAAGCATGCATATTTTGGTTTATGAATGTATCAATAGGTGGGTCTTCGACCCTTGCATCATTCATATTTATCAACACTTATATATAAACACTCTTACAAGTTCTCTTCATTGTGCTAGATACTTCATGACACCCTCAGTCATTAGTGCTGACTGCCCTTTTGCTGTGTACTATCAGGGGCCTTAGTGCAGCAGCTCTTAAGCACTTCCAATTCACAATCTCTACATGTATATTTTTCTCTTTTAGTGTTTCACACATATACTTGTTTGTTACTTTTCTTTTAAGAGAATCAGTTGATTTTGAGTGACAGCTCTTCACATTAGTCTGTTTACCTGACGTGTCTAAATGTGTGCTTTGATTTGTGCATTTGACTATGCAGCCGTATGGAAAGTACTGTGGAGCAAATGAAGATGTTTACTGCAGTTTAAAAGCATGCATATTTTGGTTTATGAATGTATCAATAGGTGGGTCTTCGAGCCAAGAGAGGCATCAGCTACATGGGTGATATTGTTGTTGATGACGTGGCATTTGTGGACTGTGCCCCTCCAATAACGTCAGATCTTCCTTGTGCTAACAACAAGTTCATCTGTGCCAATGGTCACTGTATCTCTGAGGACAACTTGTGTGACTTTATTGATCACTGTGGAGATGGCTCAGATGAGAATCATTACATATGCAGTGAGAAACAAATCTTATCATCCTCTTCCCTGTCACTTGTAACACAGATGTTTTCAACTGTATTTCAGTGGTCAGTCACAGAATTTGTGTAAGGAATAACTTTACACTTCACATACTGTATTGAATGTATACGACCGTATTTGTATTTTGACCGTAAATGTATATTGCATGTGCAGTCGTGTTTGTTTTAAAGGATTAGTTCACCCAAAAATTAAAATACTGTCATGATTTACTCACCCTCATGTCTTTCCAAACATGCATGATGTTTTTTAGTTATGTGGAATACAAAAGAAGATTTTGAAAAACATTTTGAATTTTCTTTTTGTCCATACAATGTAAGTCAGTGGGCTCCAATATTTAACAATATTCATGTTTTTTTTTTCCAGAGGGATACAGCGGTCGCTGCAATTTCGAATTTGACCTTTGCTCCTGGAGATAGAGCCAAGATGATGACTTTGATTGGTTGATAAAACCAGGAAATATGCACACACATGGGACTGGGCCATCCACTGATCATACCCTCCGTAAACCATCGGGCCACTGCTTATATCTAGATGGGTCCTTCCCACAGACAACTGGACATACTGCCCGAATTCAAGGACCTCTTTTCCACTACTGCAGCAAAGACTGCAAAGTAAGTGCTCACTGGTGTTTTTATGTGATTAATTCACTGAAGTCCAGGATGAGTTAGTACTTGCATTATATTCAGTTCAATACTATGAAAACAATCAACAAAAAACAGTATTGACAGGAATGATAAATGTGACATTTCCATAGACTTGATCAGTGGTACATGCTTTTTGTTTTTCCTTGTTCATATGTTCCTGCTGCTTCCTTTAATTCATGGAAAACTGATATTTGTTTTATAAGATC
>NW_015632036.1:147722-162814 GCF_001515625.1 Sinocyclocheilus rhinocerous
ACACACACACACACACACACACACACACACACATACATACACAAAATGTCTGTGAGAAAGAGGAGCACCTTTCAAAGCTCTCATCAGTTTGTGTGTGAAGGCAATCATGTTTCTGGATCTCCTCTAACTTGACAGACTGTGTTCATCCTTTTTAGAGGTGTCTATGTGTGTGTGAGATAATTAGCCCGTGGAGACTCATTTTCCCATTGTCCTCCCATTCAGCTTGCATCAATCAATCACAAGAAGCAGTTGAAGAGGAGGAGTTTTTGTGTGTACTTGTCAGCCTTGGTTAGATGTTTTTAAAATTGTAAATTACAATTAGGAACATACGCGTTTTTTGTTGTTGTTTTTATACTTTGTGTCATATGCTTAGTGAAATTATAGCTAATTTGTGTGTGACAGAATCAATTGTCTGATCCTAAAAGGTCAGACTCTTCCACTAATTCACCAGTCAGTCAAACACTGACAGGAGTCATTTACACATACATACAGAAACGAAAGAAGAATATCAGCCACCAAGACAAGCAAAATCAATCAATAAAAGAGAAACCTTTCAAGACTCTCTTCCAAAGAGACACTGTCATGGCAAACTATCTTAGCAGATTCGCTAGTTTAGCTGAAGTGTATTATTGGTACAGCTGTAGACAGAGTCTGGAATTTAGCTGGAATTAGTCTAAATATTTTTTGGATTGGAATATAGTATTACATTGACAGATGATCTAAATGATTGAAACCAGCAGAAATGCATAAATGTCTTACTGAGAAAGTTTAATTGATTAATTGAAGGCATGGATGTGTTCAAAGTTTGGTTCTGACTTGAAGCCATCTATGTTGGCTGTGCAGAAATAGACTAACTATTTGGGAATATTGTATCTAAAATGTAACTTAATCAGTATTAACTGTTGAATAAATAATATTAAACTAGTAATCGTACTGTTGGTCTAAACATCAGCACTGCTGTGATTGTGGTATATTTGCGTATAATGGCACTCTTGCTCCTGTGATATTATTGATGAAGTATTCTTTCTTTTTGTCTGATTTCCAAGATGGACTTTTATGTCCACATGTCTGGTGGCGGCATTGGCACTCTGAAAGTGTACATGTCTACAAACTCCAACCACTCACTCTTACTCAGCCTTACTGGTAATCAAGGCAACTACTGGAGAAGACAGGAACTGCCTGTCTCATCTACTGACAACTTCCGCATTATGTTTGAAGGCAAGGTGGGCCATAATACCAGAGTCCACATCTGCCTGGATGACGTCACATTCTCATCAGGCTGTATTCTTAGCAGCAGATTTGAGACAGACTCCACTACCCGGTTACTTCCAGGTACAGTTGTACTAATGGTGCCATAAATGCATGCAGTGCTATCAGTGTAAAGGTAACTATGTAACAATGCTTCACAAATGCATAATCAATCTATGAGCTTCACTATTGACAATGAACAACCTTTTTTTCCCCAGCATAATTGTTTTCCAATAGCATGTTCAGGATAATAAGGATAGAAAAAAGATTTGTAGGGAAACTGTAGAAAATTATCTATTCCTCGAAACAAGACATGAGTATACATTATATCTTGCAGGCAGAATTAATTGCTATGCATTAGAGTTCATAGATTTATAATGCTATAATGCTAATTATGACTTTTAAGTACATAATCAAATGTTATTATAATAAAGAATAAAGTAAAATATAAAATATCTGTTCAAAAACTTGGTTAGTAAGATTTATTTAAGAAATTAATAATTTCAGTCAGCAAAGATGCATTAAATTAATCAAAATTGATAGCAAACATTTATAATTTTATATTTTTTTCTGTTTCAATTAAATGCTGTTCATTTAAAGTTTTTATTTAAGAATCCTGAAAGAACACATCACACTGTTTCCACAAAAATATAATGCAGCAGAACTATTTTTTAACATTGATAATAATAAGAAATCAAATCAGCATATTGGAATGATTTCTGAAGGATCACTTGACACTGAAGAATGGAGTAATGGCTGCATGCTGAAAAGTCAGATTTGCATCACAGGAATAAATTACATTTGAAAACATCATCTGTTTTTATGCATTAAAATATTTATCTATGCGTGTGTTTTCGCAGGATCCTGTCCACAAGGTTCTCTACAGTGTAGCAATGGCAATTGCTACAAACGAGAGCAGAAATGTGACTTCACTGATGACTGTGGAGATGGAACTGATGAATTGGATTGTGGGACATCCTGCTCATTTGAACATGGCCACTGTGGTTGGAAAAGCAGCCTGGCAGACACCTTTAGTTGGGCTCATGGTGTCGGCTCCATTCATATGATCAGACCTCCTCATGATCACACACTTAAAAATGAAAGCGGTAAGACTATATGCAACTGCATATGTACAACAAAAATGCATGGATCTCACGTGGAGGCCTAACCTTCACACCCACATAAGAAGCATATTGTAAATAACGTGTCTGCACATTGACATGACATGACATGACCGATTGAAAGCAAACACTCCTGATCTGATACCCTTTTAAACTAGTGTAAGTATATTCACTCAAACATCATAACAACTAAACAACTTCATAAATAACAGAGCATTCATAATGGTAATTGCAGTACATCCTGCACCTGCTACTTAGATGTTTGAAATAAGATAATTTATTTATGTGGAGATGTTTGCTCATCATCTGAGGTTGTGGGAATGGGATGATACTTGAACTAACTACTGTATCAGTAATTCAGCAAGTGAATTTTTGTTGTTTAACATATGGCCCTTTAATTTATAAATTTCACAAGTTTGCCTGCCTATCCAGTCATAATGAATAATGATAAATGAACATGGTTTGCCGACCTCTGCTAAAACCCCTGATAATTGTAGGTTATTGGATAAAATGAGGAAGAATAGAAAAAGGAGGAGAGATGCCAGAAGAATAGTCACTGAGGTGGCTCAGTGACTGCTATATATGATAATATTTGACAGGACTGATCAGACTCCTCCCAGACTTGCTTTTAGAAATACCCTTTTTTTATATATACAGTGGGTACGGAAAGTATTCAGACCCCCTTAAATTTTTCACTCTTTGTTATATTGCAGCCATTTGCTAAAATCATTTAAGTTAATTTTTTTTCCTCATTAATGTACACACAGCACCCCATATTGACAGAAAAACACAGAATTGTACATTAATGAGGAAAAAAAATTAACTTAAATGATTTTAGCAAATGGCTGCAATATAACAAAGAGTGAAAAATTTAAGGGGGTCTGAATACTTTCCGTACCCACTGTATATAATACAATACACCCAGTCTGGTGGAATAAAAATGAAAATTTATCATGCAAGCTATGAAGTCTTGCCAGTCTTAGACATGGTTTTATGATTTCAAGGCCCGTCTCTTCAGCCTCCTTTATTGATTTGGTGCTCTGCTTCACTTTATCTCAGCAAGATATTTGTTATTAATAAAGTAGTTGTGAGCTTGAGTTTCTGTGTATTTCCTTTCATAAGCAAGGTTTTCTAGCATCAACAGAACTGTATGAGTCCCAAAATCCTGTGAAAGATACAGTAAGTGGGAAAGCCATGCTTGATGACAGTCAGAAGTTTTAGCAGAGACCTATCACCAATTGGCAGTCCTATATTTCTATTATTTCTGACTCAAATAGCATGCATGATTTCAGTTTAGCTTCATCCCTGTTTGAAATTTTCAGAATAACTAGACTTTAATTTGGTTGTATGCCAGAATAGGATTAGTGCATCCAAAATTATATATGTTACATAAAAAAAATAAAAAAAAATAAAACAATACTACATTACTAAACTTGTCTGTTTAGTGTACTGTTTTCAGTGAATATTTGAAATACTCATGCATGCATGCCTTTTAGACTGATAATGCCCACAAATCCTTGCTTTATTTTCCTAATCAATGGAAGAGGTGGAGTTTGCACTATACAACTTTCAGGAGTGCGGGCATGCAGATTTTTTTCAGTTCTTCTGAAAGTGACCCAGCCAAAGTTACAAAAGTGTGTGAAGTTTGTGGCATTAAATCTTGACTAATGCCGCCAGAATGTAGGTTTGAGCACCTCTACCACTGAGGAAGTATGTTCCATGATAAATTTTGTTGATGATATAAAAGGTATTACATGGGTATTATTAATGTCAGTCTCTCCCTACACAGGCCACTTTGTATATCTGGCAGCCACTCCTGTGGGATTGAAGGGTGATAAAGCTCACATGAGAAGTTCTGTGTGGAAGCAGTCTAGTGCCATATGTAAACTCACCTTCTGGTACTATATTTCTGAGAAAGCCACAGGAATCATCCAGCTCTTCGTTAAGGTACATGACTAGATCTTATATATCTTAAATGGAGCAAACATAAAGTGCCACTGGAATATATTGCTTAAATCAGGGAAAGTGTGGAGGTCTTTATAGCTCTGTTGAAATAAGCTGAAACTAGTGTTACTTGCTGAAACATGTTCTTACATGACTTTTCAGTGCTGTGTTATGCGTGTTTCTTAGCTGAGATAAACCATTTAGCACTTCAAGTTTGTGATATGAAACATACCTCAAGAGGGATTATGTGCAATAAAGTCTTCCTGTGAGAACGGGGGAGGAGCATTGGGAGGTGATAAATGTAGCCTAACTACAGAATTATGAAAAATGTTAAAGAAAGTGGGGAAAAAACATGTTTTGACTTAGTATGAAACAGAAATGTGATTGTTTTTTTTTTGCCTACTGTGACATATACCCAAATGAAACGGCTTCTTGAATGGGACAAAATGTAGGATGGGGCTTGATTTTGTCCAGTGGGCAGTGGTGGACGAAGTACACAAATCAAGTACTTGAGTAAAAGTACAGATACGTATAATAAAATATTACTCCAGTAAAAGTAAAAGTACTCCTTTTTCAATTTTACTGGAGTGAAAGTACAAAAGTACTCGATTCAGTGGGAATTGATTGGATCATTGGATTGTTGGCATTTTCTGTTTGCTGTAATGATTTTTGATTTAAGATTATTAGGGCTCATACATTTTTAAAAATATAAATATAATATATGTATAATAAACATGTATAAATGAATTAGCAAAAGCTATATGTATTTTGCCTTTTCTGCATATGTGATGGATAGACAGAAAATGAGCTGAGGGAAGTGTGGACAGAGCGGCAGATGCAAAGGGAATGGAGAAGAGCGGAGGTATCTCTGAAGAGCCTGAGGAACTTTATTCTCATATTTGAAGCCGTTCGAACACAAGACGTGAGTGGTGGTTCATTGACTGTGCTCCACGTAAGTCTTCTTTTTTTTTCATTCAGGCCAATTGATTTCCATTCTTATTGTTAATATAGCTTTAAACAAGCTTAAATTTGATATCTGACTAGCTAAACTGATGTTAGCATAAATGTCAATGTAAGATTGAGACGTGCTCTACGAACAAGTGAAAGCTGCAGGAGAGTTTGACTAGTAGAGCAGTGATGCTCAGAGGGAAGCAACAATGCCTCCAGTTCTCATCTCCACATTTATTTCCCATGAGTCTCTTTTGCTTAACGTTCATGCATAAGCTTGACCAGCTCAGGGCTCTGAGGGTTGTGCTCAGCAGTGCCTGATGGAAAGCAGTACCACCATCTAATTGGATGAGAATTGATTTGCTAATTTTGAAAAGCCATCGGGGAACAAAATGAAAGTCAGAATAAGTTCCTCTTTTGGTTCCCTGACTTGACATGGAAAATGTCAGATTTAAAGATTTAATTTAAAACAGATAGTAATTGCATACTGGCACTTCTAAATCACAGTAATTACACAAGCTTTTGGATCATTCAGTGAGACTATGTGTGTAAAGCAGAGATATGAAACAATATGTGATCAAAGCTTAATTCATTGGATTTTTTTAAGTAAATGCAATGGTTTTTATTAGAAATTAACATTCGTGACTTTATCACAGTGTTTCTCAACCCTGGTCCTGGGCGCCCCCCCCCCAACACTGCACATTTTGTATGTCTCCCTTATCTGACACCCATTTCAGGTCCTGGAGTACTCCTGTGTGCTTCCTCAACAGCATGACGTGTCACATGACACATATATTTTAGGTGTAGGGACATGACCCTTTTTGGTTTTGAAATGTACAGCAAGTTTCACCACACCCAATAAATAATTCAACTAAACTACAGTTACTCACAGCTGTCTGTAATATAATAGGCTGTATAACTTGGATCAGTGCTACAGTGTAAATAAATTAGCTCTATCAAACCGTGAAGAGAAGCAGAGCAATGAAATCCATTTTTTACAACCAATTTCTTTGAGGGAATATGTGCTTTGGAAGGAATTTCTATTCCTAAATTCCTAGACTTTTCACCCCCATGGCATTATAACTCGAAATTTCTGAGAATTAAACAGGACATATTTCAGCCTGAATGATCTTAATTTGCTGTCATGTTACATTCAATGAATTTGAAGCTATTCATACTAAAAAGCTCTGAATGGATGGTTTTATTGCTATTTTGAGCAATGATTTTGAATATGATCATACGTCACACATCATTTGGATTTCACATCTTTTCATTGTTAGATGATCATTTTTGTTATTAGGTTACCTTTTATTTTAATTTTTTTTTATTATTCTGTTTCAGATCAGTGAGACTGAAAGAGTTTCCTTGTATTTCAGGAGCTGTGCATCCTGGATCCTGCCCTGCTGTTACAGATTTTGTGTGTAATAATGGAGACTGTATAGAGTATCATTTGGAGTGTGATGGTAAAGCTGACTGTTCTGATGAGTCTGATGAGATGGACTGCAGTAAGTAAATCTGCACTAAACTTGACTATGAAATTCTTGACTATTAATACAATATAGATACAATGTAAATACAAAATAGATATTAATACAATATCTATGGAGTTAATATCTCATCTGTTCATGTGGTCTTTTAGTGAATGTTCCAGGAGCTTGTAATTTTGATATGCCCAGCGACCATTGGCAGGAGACCTGTCAGCTGTCTCAGGATCCTCATGATGACTTTGATTGGGAGATAGGCTATGGCAGAATGCTTAATGGGACAGGACCATCAGCTGACCACAGCCCCGGTTAGTAAAACCTAAACTTCACAATGACCTTGAATCACCTGGGTAATACAAATTTGAATATTAAACACACACATATAATCACTAAAAAGTAACATAATGAAATCTTTAGTTTGCTTTAAGTAATTAGAGAATGTGCATTGCTAAGTGCTAAAAGCTAAATATTAAGTTTATCATGTCATAATGAGTGTGTCTTTCTGACTGCCTGAGATTTGAGAGTCCCTTTGGATCACACAGATTGTATTGCCTGGACAGTGACTCTTCTTACCTCCCTTTAACAGTGAAACAGATATCTTGATAATACCAGATTCTGAATCCAGACAACCACATATGAATCTAAGTCCAAGCCCTTCTACTTTATGTAAATATCTGAGGACAAAATAGCAATTTTGTACAAGTTTCCCATGAATATGGGATGCAGTTTCTCTAAAATTGAAGCCAGCCATCTGAATCATCTAATGATTTGTTGCATGATTTAAAAACCTCAGAAAGCTTGAAGGTTGAAGCTCAGAAAAATCCATCACCAAAAGCCATTTTCCAGTTTCTTCATCAATGGGTTTAATTAAGATCTGGATTTCTGCCCCTCATGTACTCATGTCCCGTTCTGCTGAAAGATCAGTGTCTCTCAGTGAAATGGTTAAGTGTACATTATTTTAATTGTGAAAATGAGTCTGCCCTCTAAAAGGTGATCGATTTACTGAACCTACTATTGATTTTTCAAGCCAAACAAAGAGTCAAGGAAATTGCTGCACGTGTCTTTTTGAGTGAAGTGGTGGAGGAGTCATGCAGTGAAATCTAATAATGTTTGTTGTTACAAGCTCTATAATACTATAATAATATAATCTCATTTTTGACATGTTTCTAATATTTGTAGGGTGTAGTGGTGTAAAAGTATTGAAGTCTATGCAAAATGAAAATTCACCCAATCTGTTTTGTTAATGCATGTCATAGATTTTATGTTATAGTTTTTTTATGCTTGTGAAAGATTAAATTTTTTTAACTCCTGGGTAATTTTTTATGTAAAAACGCAACATGCTAATGTGTTTTTCTCAAATTCATTTACATATTATAACTGATTTAGCAGTCAATATTTTATGCAGTGAAGATGACATTTGGATTACTCTTTCAGATGGAGGAGGGGGCTACCTGTATGTGAACTCCAGTGCGCAGACAGAAGGAGATATCGCCAGATTAATAAGCCAGCTGGAGTTTCCTGCGAGTGTCGGTATATGTCATCTGCGCTTTTGGTTCCACATGTACGGCTCACATCACATGGGTACACTGAATGTGAGATAATAATGCACTTTAATACAAATCAATTTTGAAATACACACAACATCTATTACATAAGTTCTAACCATACCATTCAAAAGTTTAGCGTATGTATTTTTTTCATGTTTTTGGAAAGTCTCTTATGCTTACCAAGGCTACACTTATTTAATCAAAATACAGTAAAACTGTAATATTGTGAAATATTATTTCAATTTACAGTAGCTGTTTTTTTATTTTAATACTGTATATTTCCATCACACCTGTGATGGAAAAGCTGAATTTCCAGTCTTCAGCGTCACACGACCTTTCAGAAATCATTCTAATATGCATATTTGGTGCTTAAGAAGCATTTTTAAAATATAATTATCAGTGTTAAAAACAGTTGTGCAGCTTTATTCATTTATTTTAATTTGTGTGAAAAGCGAGACAACTAGGTGGTTCAAGAGAACAGCATTTTTTGGAAATATACATTTATTGTAACATTATAAAAAAAATTAACTGCGGTGTATATTAACTTCTTATCTTTGCATTATGTGACAGTATTTTACTCGCAAAAATGAGCATATTGGAGCACTGCAGTCTGCTAGATATCAGTCATAAAGAAAATATGAGTAATAATATGAGCAATATGAGTAATAAAAAATAAGTGTTCAAGTTTTGCAGCCAACTGTGCAAGAGTTCAGTGAAATTTCTTCCACTGCCTTTATTTTATATTGAGAACACTGAGCTTTAAAGGGGACATCGGATTCCCATTTTCCACAAGCTTGTATGATTCTTTAGAATCTTCATGAAATGTCTGTAACATACTTTGGTTAAAATTCCTCAATGGTCACGTAAAACAACACCCTTTTTACCTTGTCAAAAACAACTCTGTTCACAGCGACCCGTTTCGGTGCATGTCTCTTTATGTTAAATGATAATGAGCTACTGCTCACCCTACCTCTCTCTTCCATTTTTTGTGCATTCTGTGATGCGTTACAATCAAAAACAAAACTAATCCACTCGTCCTCAGTGGCTCTGATGTCAGGAGAAAATGAAGACTCTTATGTTCACTTTTACATCCAGCTACAAAACACCTGCATTGCTTACTAGACATTGTTGTCACTACAGCTGCATGAGCGCAGAGAAAATGGGGATTTAAAAAAAAAGAAGTAGTGAAATAATTTTTTATCATTATAGGGTGGTTGTGTCCACACACTGCTAAGACATATTTATATGCAAACACCATGTAAAAGGGAATTTTGCATCCAATGTCCTCTTTAAAAAAGCTGCAAAATGAATTCTGGGTACTATATTACAGGTGTATACCGTGGGCCGCAGTGGAACACCCCTGCTAATGTGGGCAACATGCGGAAACCATGGAGACAACTGGCATTATGCTAATGTGATCTTATCAAATGCATCACCCTTCAGAGTGATCGTTCAGGCAGAAGTGGGAGCAGACCAGTGGACTGACATTGCTGTGGATGACATCTCTTTCTCTAGACAATGTCTTGTTGGAGGTACAGAATCACTGATTGCTTCCGATTCATTTCTCTTCCTGAATTGAAACTGGGTTTACCATTTTGTTTCTGTGTATGTGCAGGTCCAGTGACACCCATCCCACAAACATGCCACAAGGAGCACTTCCAGTGTTTGTATCTGTTTGAGTGTATGCCACTGAGTTGGCACTGTGATGGTGAGGAGGACTGTCTGGACAGCTCAGATGAGGAGATGTGTGCGAGTGTGGTACCTGGCACTATGCCTCCTCAATGGTCACGTAAAACAACACCCTTTTTACCTTGTCAAAAACAACTCTGTTCACAGCGACCCGTTTCGGTGCATGTCTCTTTATGTTAAATGATAATGAGCTACTGCTCACCCTACCTCTCTCTTCCATTTTTTGTGCATTCTGTGATGCGTTACAATCAAAAACAAAACTAATCCACTCGTCCTCAGTGGCTCTGATGTCAGGAGAAAATGAAGACTCTTATGTTCACTTTTACATCCAGCTACAAAACACCTGCATTGCTTACTAGACATTGTTGTCACTACAGCTGCATGAGCGCAGAGAAAATGGGGATTTTAAAAAAAAGAAGTAGTGAAATAATTTTTTATCATTATAGGGTGGTTGTGTCCACACACTGCTAAGACATATTTATATGCAAACACCATGTAAAAGGGAATTTTGCATCCAATGTCCTCTTTAAAAAAGCTGCAAAATGAATTCTGGGTACTATATTACAGGTGTATACCGTGGGCCGCAGTGGAACACCCCTGCTAATGTGGGCAACATGCGGAAACCATGGAGACAACTGGCATTATGCTAATGTGATCTTATCAAATGCATCACCCTTCAGAGTGATCGTTCAGGCAGAAGTGGGAGCAGACCAGTGGACTGACATTGCTGTGGATGACATCTCTTTCTCTAGACAATGTCTTGTTGGAGGTACAGAATCACTGATTGCTTCCGATTCATTTCTCTTCCTGAATTGAAACTGGGTTTACCATTTTGTTTCTGTGTATGTGCAGGTCCAGTGACACCCATCCCACAAACATGCCACAAGGAGCACTTCCAGTGTTTGTATCTGTTTGAGTGTATGCCACTGAGTTGGCACTGTGATGGTGAGGAGGACTGTCTGGACAGCTCAGATGAGGAGATGTGTGCGAGTGTGGTACCTGGCACTATGCCTCCTCAAACAGGGTGTGAGACGGGAGAATACCGCTGCATGAACAACAGCTGTATTCCAGCGCTGCTGCTCTGCGATACAGTTTTAGACTGCCCAGATGGAGAAGACGAATATGAATGCCGTAAGACCCAAGCACAAATCTGTTTAATATACATTGTAGTACATCATAGCTGTAAAACAAACAGATGAAATTCTCTGTCTCTGTCTCTGCAGCTGTTAAGATATGTGATGATGGAGAACTAGTGTGTGAGGCGACAGCAGACTGTGTAGTGTATCAGAGTCGATGTGACAATATTGTTGACTGCCCACCTTTTGACTCTGATGAGTCCAGCTGCTATGGTAAAATGAACACATTCATTCATCTCACTTTCTTATTTAAAGGGGTCATATCATTCTTGTATTTTTTGTTTATTATTTAATTACTGTTTATTATATTCATTTTCTGTACTCAGTTACTCTCTCCCCTAAAAATGTTGGTGATTGTGTGTTTGCAAGTGTTTAAATGTATTAATCTGGCTGTATCAGAAAGTTGTGGAAAATTTAAAGATCAAGGACAAGTTTAAAGGGATAGTTTGCCCAAAAATGAAAATTACCCCATGATTTACTCACCCTCAAGCCATCCAAGGTATATATGAGTTTCTTCTGGAATGCCACTCTCTCGTGACAGACACCTTTTAACTTGTATCTCCCTTTCTTATATAACTTAATAGTTTTTTTAACAGCTGATAATTTGACCTGCAAGTGAAATTAATAATTTGTATTAACAATTTAATGCTTGGCAACAAATACAAACAACCAATCGTGGTAAGTATACACTACCATTCAAATGTATGGGGTGAACATTACAGTAAAAACGGTAATGTCATGAAATATTACAACTTAAAATACAACTAAATAAATTGTAATTTATTTTAAATAATAATTTATTTCTGTAATATGCTGATCTTGTGCTCAAGATTTCTTATTATCAATGTTAAAAAAAACAGTTGTGCTTTACTGTCACTTTTGATCAATTTAATGTGTCAATTGTTGGAAAAAATAAAGGACAAAAATCATAATGACTGTTCATCAGACAATGTGAGAGAGGATGAGAAGAAAGGAATAGACAAAGACAAGATCAGTTTGTACTTCTCTGACTTAATTCCCTAAATTAAAGTTTAAATTTATAGCTTAAAAATTGATGAACAACATAAAGCACGTCAAATTAAAGTGACTTTTTTGGAGTTACATAATATATTACTTAACATTACGTGGGTGCTTTCTTCAGGGAACAATCCCTGCAATCTTCAGATTAAAGGAGCTGTGGCCCAGGAGTACTTTAGGGGTGAAGTGCCTCGGTCAAGGACACATCATTAATGGAGACTCTCTTGTTAAGGGTTGCCCCTGACTGAGTTGGAACCTGCACCCTTTAGCTGCAAGCCCATAACTTTAACCACTACGAAAGTAGCGCTTAATCTATGTTAATTAATGGTGTGAAATGAGGTCCTTATCGCATTTTATCATTCAGTTATTATGATGATGTTACCATAAGTCATTATTATATGTGGATGTGCTTTATTTTTCAGAGTGTCCCATTGGGTACTGTCTCAATGGAGGGAGGTGTGCAGTAAAGGAAAACGGACCAGTGTGCATGTGAGTTTCTCAAGCACAATAGTACACACAAAATATTAATAATCAAATACTGACTCTTTTTAAAATAGAGTATTCATCTGTATAACAGAAGCCATCCATTTAAAGCAACTAGTTAAAGAGGCTTTATCTTACTGTTCACTTCTCTTGTACTCATGTCTATTAACATAATATTGTAATGTATTATAGCTGCTAATACAGATTAATGCACAGTATATGTTTGTTATTATGGAGGACAAATATATTATGATTTTTGTTTGGATACAGAAGGTGTTTGTTAAAAGTCTTAACTAAAAGTCTGACCTAAAACCTCCTTTCAGTTTTACCTGGGTAAAAAAATCCCCACCTTCACCTGTCGGTCATGGTCAGGCAGGTGACAAGACCCTGTTGGAGATCTTTGCATTGAATTATTCATGCTATCCTACAGTGCCAACCAAATATCACATTGAAATGTGAGCGAGTTATACAAAGAGTATCAATACCCTGACTCTCAGTTAAAGCACGTACTTTTCAGCAGACTGCCAAAGCAGGCTTTCTGTAATTACTGTTCTGGTTGTGCCAAGAAACACAATCTTTCTCTGTTTGAATTAACCCCCCCAAACCCTCAAATATTTTCTCTCTCCTTGTCTTTCTCTTTGAAATGGTGTATGTCATTGCTAATAAATTACGAGAATTACATAAAGGGGTCTTATGATGCTACATGCACTTTTGCAAGTTGTTTGAACTGAAATGTGTGTTGGCAGTGTGTGTACACAACCACCCTAAAATGATAAAAATCCACCCAGTGTTTTTTTTTTATCTGCTCAAATGTTTACCCCTTTCTCAAATCGAGCCGAACTCAGATGCCTGTCTGTGTGGCGTCACAAAAACAGGCCCCTCCCACGATAGTTTGATTGACAGTAGCGTTTCAGCACAGACTGGACTGGTGTCTTACCTTAGACCCGGCCTGAGTGGAGATATATACTATTGCCTGAGTGAGCTGTCATCAGTCCGCCATTGTTTCACCGTCGGAGCACATGTAGACAAGAATGACTCCTAAGCGATTGAGGTGTTCTGTTGTTGGATGTAATAATGAACATAGCAGTCGTCATTTACTCCCGACATCTGAGCCGCTGAAGACGCGGTGGATTATGTTTGTTTCTGAAGGGAATGCACCCCCGATCCACATAAATGCGTCTATGTTCGCACGAATCATTCGTGATCCAGCTTCGTGCTCTAAAAAAGAGCTGTTTTTGACAGGGTAAAAAAGGTGTTCCCTTTCGATACTTCACTCGTACTGCGTCTGCTTAATATGGGAAAAAGCCTTTTTTCTCCTGAACTGAAGCCTTTTTTCATTCACGCAGTGAAAGACCTCTCAGCACGGCTGACCTGCATCTCCGCCGCTCCAGCGACGCAGCAGTTCCGGTCCGGTTCCCCTGCTGCCATCCGGCGACTCACAAAAGAGCTTCTAAAAGAGCATCGGTGTTGTTGCAAATGTCGCGCCATTACTGCGGTTCATGCGGGTCTCTCCTGCACGCCGATGACGGCCACACGGAGTGCGTTTCCTGCTTGGGGAAATCCCACGCGCCAAAATCCTCACATCCTCCGAGTCTGGCCTGGACCCCGCTACCCTCAGGGATCTGAGGAGCGTGACTGACCTGGCTCTACGCTCCACCAAGACCACCGCCCAGGTGATTGGGAGATCGATGGCCAGCCTTGTGGTGCTCGAGCGCCATTTATTGTTGATGCTGACGGAGATAAAGGGCGCGGATAAAATCCCCTTCCTCGACGCTCCTGTCTCCCCCAAAGGTCTTTTCGGCCCGGCAGTCAAAGGATTCGCTGAACGCTTCACGGAGGCACAGAAATCGTCCCAGGCTATGCGACATTTCCTGCCTAAGCGCTCCAGCTCCGCTGCTGCCTCAGCTCGCCCTAAGTCTGCACCGACTCAGCAGCCTGCGAAGCCAGCACCTGCCGCCCCCGCTGTTCAGCCCGCTAAAGCGCAGCAGACGCGGGGACACTCTCGCTCGGCCAGACGCTACCCTCTTCCTAAGCACCAGGGACCCCTCAGTGATCTACGAGACAGGAAGAGGATGGGGTCAGATCTCGCCACGGCCGGACAGTCCCTCAAACAGCCTCTCTTACACCTCTTGATACCCCGTTCAGCTCCGGGTACAGAGGGAAATGTGTTTTGTGCAAACAACGGGTCCGTTCATGCACCCAAGCACTCAACCGCTGTGATAGCGGAAAAAATAATAAAACACAAACATTTTCAAAAAGAGAGCAAACTTCCTCTTCCATCACTCGTGAGTGTTCTGCCCCCGTGCGGCCAGTCACCCGAGTTAATTCAACCCCTCGCCACGTGGGCCGAGGCCTGGCAGGCCATCCTCAGAGTGTCGATTTGGGTTATGGGGATAATAAAGCGAATATTCACTCCAATTCGATCGAAGACCCCCACGCTTCAGCGGCGTGGTCCCCACCTCAGTGCAGAGCAAG
>NW_015632036.1:164825-169286 GCF_001515625.1 Sinocyclocheilus rhinocerous
TGGTTCACAGAAGGACAGTTGTCACGACAGACGCCTCCAACTCAGGTTGGGGGGCGCTGTGCGAGGGCATACCGACCTTCGGCCACTGGTCGAAGGCGGAAAAAGGCTTCCACATCGACTGCCTGGAAATGCTAGCAGTATGTCGAGCCTGTCAGTTCTTCCTGCCAGTCCCGAAAGGGCACCATGTGCTAATCCGATCGGACAACATGTTGGTTGTGTCCTACATAAATCGCCAGGGAGGCCTCTCTTCAAAGCTCCTCTTCATGCTGGTAGAGCACTTCCTAGAGTGGGCTCAACCCAACCTGCGCTCTCTAAAGGCAGCGCATATACCGGGCAAATTGAACCGGGGAGCGGACCTGTTATCAAGAAGCAATGTCCCCTCAGGGGAGTGGACGCTCCATCCGCAGACGGTTCAGAAGATCTGGGAGATCTTCGGCGAGGCGGAGGTAGACCTCTTCGCCTCAGAAGACAACTCTCGTTCCCCATCCACGCTCAAAGTCTATGTGGCGGCTATAGCAGCCTCTCATGTCCCTATTGAGGGTCAATCGGTGGGCAGAAATAGCGCGGTCATCCGCTTCCTGAGGGGTGCAAGGAGGCTGAATATGCCTCGTCCCCCTACCGTCCCTTCATGGGACCTGAAGGGCCCCGCTTTTGAGCCGCTCCAGTCTGCCAACATTAGGTCGCTATCGCTGAAGACTGCTCTGCTTCTAGCACTAGCATCAGTAAAGCGAATAGGGGACCTGCAGGCACTTTCTATTAGCCCTGCCTGCCTGAAATTCGGGCCTAACGACAATAAAGTTGTCCTGAAACCAAGGCATGGTTACGTACCTAAAGTGCTCTCCACTCCTTCAGTCGAAGTAAACCTGAGAATCCTGTGGCGAGCGCTCCGCTGCCGAGCCATTGGTTCGTTTTTTAAGCTCTGCACGAACCAATGGCCGTGCAGTTTCACTGCGTGAATGAAAAAAGGCTTCAGTTCAGGAGAAAAAAGGCTTTTTCCCATATGCGTCTTAAGCAGATGCAGTACTTGTTCCCGTATCTCAGGGAACCGAGGTTACGTTAGTAACCGAGTACATTTTTTACACTACCATTGAGAAATTTTAACCAAACTTTGTTACAGACTTTTCATTAAGACCCTAAAGAATCATATCAACTTGTGGAAAATGGGCATCCTATGACCCCTTTAAGTCTCTTGTTCGCAGACACTAGTGTATCTGCATGTGCATGTGGTTGATTGCAGACTAGCTTAAGGACATTCTTTATGTGAAAAGATCTTCCCCACATGCAAGAAAAGGAAAAGAAAACATAAGGAGAAAGTAAGAGAAAGGGAGAATGCGTGTCTTTTTCTCATTACAGAAGCACAGGGAAGGCTTTTGCTGATATTATGCTCATGTGGATGTCTCCAGGCTGTCACGAATCCGGCCCATGAACTTCCGTCTGCTTAGCCTGTTATTATTCCTAGTTTCTGTTATCCTGCCCATGTTTCCTTGTTTTGCCTTGTCTTGTCTGTTTTCTCGGTTTCTGATCTTTGCCTGTTTTCCTGGATTTATCCCTCTAGTCTCGCCCCTGTGATTCTGTCTGCCGATCGTTGACCTACGCTAGCCCTAGGACTATTCTTGTGTTTTGCCCGCCATATACCTGTTTGCCATTGTTCGACCCTGCCTGTTATGACCACGTCTCTTAAATAAAAGCTTGCAGATGGATCCACACGTCTCACGTCTCGTCAGCCCCGTTACACAGGCAAATTTTCATGCACTTATTTATTTATTTCTTTTTTGGAAAGTTGAGGAGCCAGCATTCCTTTATGAATTATCTCTGCCATTCAAAGTCAGTGTGTGCGTGTTTCTGCAATAATGATGTTTTTCTCTGTCTTTCTCTAGTTGTCCATCACGGTGGATTGGTAATCGTTGCCATATCAAAGAAAAACCTTTTTTCACAACCGCTTCCAAAACACCTGTGATACCAGATAGTAAACTAGGTAATCGGATTGGTGAGTATATGCGCATGCAGTTATTTGAATATAAATATACTATTTTCCATGCAGAGATAAGCAACAAAATATGTGTGTAATTGTCAACTCTGCAGCTGTCAGTGTTGGATTAAGTGTAGCTTTGATCCTGGTGGTCATTGCAACTGGAGTCATTTTGTTCTTGTTATTTCAAAGGAGACATTCACTAAAGTAAGTCTATTCACATTCAAATTAACTCTACATATTCGGAAAGTGTCTATAAAATGTACGGGTATTGACTGCATTGTTCTTGACTGAACAGAGACTCCAGTCTTATTGATAATGAAGAGTTGGATTGCTCAACCTTTGACTCTCAGAAAAAGGTCCGTCATATGCCTCAATATATAAATGCCATGATCAAATAAGTAGATTTTTCAGACAGCTCAAATTATGCAGTTGCATGTTTGTATTTTGATAGAGACCTTCATTTTTCCTTTTCCATGATTTTCATGTTGAATCTCTCTAATACACTCCCACTCTATTTCTGTTTTTTCCCCCCCACTTACTGCCTTTTTTCCACTTTGGAGCGTACAGTGTTATTCAGTAATTTGAACCGCTCTGCAGGTGTGAGAGAGAGCTCTGTCACACTGCTGATAGGAAATATTGAACCGCAAGCTTAAGTTTGTGCGTTTGTGTTGGTGTGAGCATGTGTACATTTAGCGCTCAGTGCTAAACTCGCTGTGTTTTGTATGCAGCACACAGTAATTTTCACTCTCCTGTGCAGTAAGGGGTAGTTTTTAGAGAAGTCTGGCATATTTTAATGGCTAACTGAGATTTCTCCATATTTTGCTGTTATGCATTCATGTGAGTGAGCTAATTCAAAAATGTAATGCAGTAGGAACCCTATTGTTTTGAAAACAATTACTGATTTTCATAATTATTTGAATTTTTTAATTCTAGTCACTTATTATGCTAATGTAATTTGCTTGTGAACTTTGGAAAGATTATATATTAAAGCATTATTATTATTGTTGTTGTTGTTCCTATAGCTGTCATTTTATTAAACAAGATTACTGTGTAATTCTTATTTCAGCTGCCCTCTCTTGACGTTGGACCCAGGTGGCCAGTACATCCTCAACTAAACATCAGCATTTACCCGTGGAGAGAGGATCCAAAGGTATGAAACTCAGCTTGTCATAATTAACATAGTGATTATTCAGTTCCACCCCAAACACACGTTTAGTTTTAAAAGACATACCGGTGATTTACAATGAAATCTGTGGACTGTTTTATTGCTCTGTACTCATTTTTACTGCCTGCAGTTATAGTTTTGATATGCAATGATTTGACCGAGGCTTGGGACCAGAGGACCTAAGTAATACTTTAATCTTCTGCTTAAGCAATACATTAAAAAAGGTACCAGAGGAGAGAAGGCAACCAACAAATCATAATGGAAGAAATGTCCGTCATAATGTCTCATCATAATGATCCTGTGCTGAAGAATTGCTCTTTATAAATGGATAGAGTCAGTGGTTTTCATTTGTTCATCTGGGCCTGTCTTTGCTTGTGTGTGCTATTCAGGTCTCCATCTCAAAGGAAAACAAGATCTCTTTCTCCAACCCACTCTGCAAGTGCAGTTCTGAAGCTTGAAGAAAACACACACGCAAACACTGGCTGTCACGTCCCTATAGATTTAGAGTGTTTTCCACTTCATTTGAGCCTCCCTGATAACATGGCTGTACTTGCTTAAGGTTTAGAAGGCTTTTTTTTTAAAACACAAACTCGTGGGAGGAAAAATTGTGACCACAAACAAGTTCCAATTAAGCAAAATGAAGCAGTTAAACTATATCTGTCATAAAAAGAAAGTTTCTTATAATAATCTATGACATGTAACACATTCCTTATGTTGTGAAATCTCTCTGAGGCACTGAAATTAAACTTCAATCTTTCTTATTACAAGAGCTAACACTTAGCCCCTCATGTTATGCTGAAAGATGCCTCTATGTTCAACAGCTCAATTAATAGTATCTGATATAATCCTGGCGAATGTTCATGTTCAGTTTTAAGACTTTTTAACATTTCTTCCTATGATTTAGAAGGCATTTTTTGGCCCCACTTTATATTAAGTGGCCTTAACTACTATGTACTTACATCAATAATTAAGTACAATGTACATATTGTGTTCATATTGTATTGCAAAGCACTTTTGCTGCTATTGAGGTGGGATATGGGTAAGGTTAGGGACAGGTTTGTTGGTATGGGTAGGTTTAAGAGTGGGTTAAGGTGTAAGGGATGGGTCAACAGTGTAATTATAAATGTAATTACAGAAATTAATTACAGATGTAATTACATGCAGGTATTTTTAAAATATAAGTACAATGTAAAAACATGTATGTACACAATAAGTGCATTGTACCAAATTATTAATTTAAATGTAAGTACATAGTTGTTAAGGCCACTTAATATAAAGTGGGACCCTCATTTTTATTTTTACACTTCATTTCCTTCATGTGAAA
>NW_015632036.1:169876-171111 GCF_001515625.1 Sinocyclocheilus rhinocerous
CGCTACAAAAATCATAGTTTTATTAAATTAAATTTAAAATTTAAGATGACCACAATGTAACATTAATCTGGGAAGGTTTATCAAATCTAGTATGGACTCTGGGTGCCATTTTAGAGATTGTTTTGTTTTCATAGCCTGTTCTCCTTCCAGATCTCTGTGGTTTTGAGAATATTGTATTTTCATTACTTTAAATGTGTGTTCAATCACCACTTGGTCTCCTTTTGGATTCAAGCAGACCACATTTTGACAGATGATAAAATTGAAAACTGTAATGATACCAAAACATAAACAAAGACAAGTGAAGTAGTTAACTGTGCAGTGGCAGTGTTTAAGTGAAAATGAAAAATGTTCTTGGTTCCAGAACAGTGTAACAAAAGCTGATGATGAACTCTGGTGAAATATGGAATGTCTCAGTATTACAAATTGTCAGGTTGTGGTGTTTGTAATCCTGCATTGTTTGTCCTTTTGTTTCTGGCTCTCTTTTATCAGAAGTCAAAACAAATGCTGTGATGATTTGTCATCGCTCAAAAATTAACTACAAAGCATTAAATGAAACATGATGATTTGATAAGAGTGTACGCATATAGATGAATTATTAAGGAAATGTGTCATTGTTCAGACTGTGACACTGGTCAAAGATGTTTTAGAATTACATATTCATTAAAAACATACAAATTGGATTTTTGAAATGTGCTCCACATTACATTAGCATCAATAAGCCAACACATTGTGTTTTTCTCTGAATATCGCTGAATCAGGCTCACACAGAAATACACAAAGATCTGAATTCAAACTTTAAGGCAGGGAATGCTTGTAAATGTAAAACTGCTTATGTGCATCATGTTGGATTGTGTCAGTAATCTCTTCATGAAGTATTCATATATATTGTTCAAACACAATGATTATAGCCTTGAAAAAAAGTGTTATTCCAAACAAATAATGTTTAACAGAATTGTGTTCTTAGTTTGAGTTATGTATTGCATTTTTATTAAATCTACAGAAGCACAGATTCATTTTTTTTACATTGCACTCAATTTATTCTCTCACTCACTCTCTTTTGATATCATCTGTTTTGATTCTCACACGAACAGTTCTAATTAACACATGCAGTGGCTTCCTGTGTTTATTAATACAGCATGTTTGAAGACTTTTACACTTACATATTTAGTTTACACTTGAGGACTTTAAAGAGAGTTATAGATAACATATTGGCAACTAGCTTACACTTAAATACA
>NW_015632036.1:171230-187426 GCF_001515625.1 Sinocyclocheilus rhinocerous
CGCTACAAAAATCATAGTTTTATTAAATTAAATTTAAAATTTAAGATGACCACAATGTAACATTAATCTGGGAAGGTTTATCAAATCTAGTATGGACTCTGGGTGCCATTTTAGAGATTGTTTTGTTTTCATAGCCTGTTCTCCTTCCAGATCTCTGTGGTTTTGAGAATATTGTATTTTCATTACTTTAAATGTGTGTTCAATCACCACTTGGTCTCCTTTTGGATTCAAGCAGACCACATTTTGACAGATGATAAAATTGAAAACTGTAATGATACCAAAACATGCACAAAGACAAATGAAAGTAGTTAACTGTGCAGTGCACTGTCATAAACATGAGAACAATAAATCAAGGCCCTCAGATCCAAAACCAAGGTTTTCAGGCAGCGTTTCTATGTGTTTTGGCTCTTGATGTAACATTGTAAGGGTGTTTAAATTGGAATGCTAATGTGTAGGCTTTAGCATGCTTCATCCTTAAATGTTTTCGCTAGGCTGCTTGTCCTGATCTAAAGGAGCAGAGGGAGGTGGTTAGCGCTCAACCACAGCTCACTGCCTCTCAGTGCTCTAGAGGGACTCTGCCTGGCAGACAGTGTGGAAAAGCCTGCCAGTGCCATTCCCAAACATTAATGATCCCCCCGTTCACCCCCTCCACCCCCTTGTCTTGCCTCTGGGCTCTCAGGAGGAGACAACAGAAGCAATCTTTATAGAATTGAATGTACTAACATCAAGGACAATTAGTACAGGGAGCGATTCGACATTCTGATCCATAATTCTCATGCATACAAGATATAACTTAGTAAAAGTCTAAATTATGTGAATCACTGGTTCTTAAAACATGGGTCAAAACTGACTTGAAAACCAGTATATTCAGTTTTGTATTTATTTATTAATTTGAAAAAAAACAACAAAAAAACAGATTTCAGTTTTGTGGTCTGTTTGGCCCTTTTTATATATTTATTATATATTACATATTAATATTATCTAGCTTAATTTTTCCCCCCAACATGTTCAGAGGTCTCAAATATTTATTAGGAAAAAATGACAAATGTGAGATGTTACATTTACTGTATAGCCTACTGTACATTTGGTCTGATTTCATTACTACAGGAATTTAAACAACCATAAATGTCTGACAATGTGGACAACACAATTGTATCTTATTTTTCGTCACAGCATGTAATGTTTATATTTATTTAATACATATTTTATTAAACTTATGTAATATACTATATTAAAACATTATACAGTATATAGCCAGTATGTCGGTCTATATGAGGTGTTGAGTTACTACTGTCTAAGGACAGGTGGTTTGAGGGGTTGTGAGTGAAAATGTTATTTCATTATTTTGATCAAATAAAGAGAAAATCTAGCCTAATTAAATTATTTGTGTTCAGAACATTCTAGTGATCGTCACTTGTGACTTTAAAAGAGTGGAACTGTTTCTATTTTAAAAACGAATAGCAGATAAAGTTGTGTGACATGTTTTGTTTCATCTCTTAAGAAACAGTGAACTAAGCGGCACTAATACCAAATCCACCTCATGTCTGAGAGTCAGGACACTACTGGTGGTAGCCTACATGTATGACTCCATCTACACCTCCTGGTTTTGTGGTGAATGCATGGATAAGAGGCGAGCTAGATGGGACTGTTTTCTAGACTCTCTCGAAGTCTGCTAGGATTTGTTTGGGTCTGGAGTCTCAAGAAACGGGAGCGCGAGCCCTCGCGTCATAGGAGCGGTGAGGCAGTAGCTTCAGCAGAGGGCGCGAGCGCGCGACACTCAAGAGTCCGGGAAGGAGCGCGGAAAGCTCGCTGTTTGTCGTTATTTTACATTTTCTTTGTCGACGACTGAGCAAAAGAAACTGAGGACATCTGTCTCGGTGGATATCTGATATGGCTGGTTCAAGCACGCTCGATGTGTTTGTGGGAATTGTTCTAGTTTTACACGCTTTGGGAAGTGTTTTTCAGATCACCCGAGGAGAATTAACGGCGGAAGGTGAGTGCTCGTGGACTCGAGTTTACGCTATATTGATAACAGCAGTTTGTTTTGGCATTAGGGATGAGGAATATCAGGTATTCACACCATGACCTGAGCCTATGTCTATTCGTCACGTGTATACCTTTGATATATAGGACATTTAAAATGAAAATATTGAATGTATTTCCATTAGAAGTTGATAGAGTACTTTCCTCTAATTTCAGTCATTGCATATTCTTTCATTTCTCACTCATGGCAACTTGAGGTTTTCTACGCATTAATAGCCTATTAATATTAATGCTGCATTGATTCTTAATAATGCGATAGGCTATGGGTTGATTGAGCATGGTTTTGCTGTGCTGTTGTGATGTGCTGTTTGTGTGCCAGTGGCGATGTTTATCAGCAGCTGTTTTCAAGCGGTAACGTTAGGTGAACGTATTATCGCTTCCTGCAGAAAGAATATGTGTGGGAAAATCTTGTCCCTTCAGCTTCTTTTATGTGGTGCAGGATTGTTTTAGTTGACTTTGCCCTAAACTTTAGGGCCTAAAGCACATAACCTGTTCATCACTGGAGCAGCTGGGTTTCTAATCGCTTTCTGTGTCGTTTCAGATTGCGCAAGGTTATTTAACGTGAGACACAGGAGGCTTCAACACACTGTAGACTACTAAACTGTTACTGGTCATGTATACATTTTAAGAGGAAAGTACACTGGAGTAATTTACTCTTCAAGTCATAAATTCCAAGGTGTTTTCCATGTTTCAACACATCCGACTTGAGCTCATTGTGTCCGATTTATAACCTGCCTTTGTCTGTCTGTCTGGGTCTCTCTCTCTTATATAGAGATAGGCTACTATTTGACCGATATCGCAAGCTGTATTTCTGAATATCAGCACGATTTTCAGAATAACAGCACAATAGCGTGTGTGATACCGGTTTAAAGGGATAGTTCACCCAAATATGAAAATTTGCTGTTAATTTACTCACCCTCGGGCCATCCAAGATGTACGTGACTTTTTTTCCCAGTAGAACAGTAAAGAAGATTTTTAGCTGAAACCGTGGTCCTTGGTGATTCATAGCCTAAATTGCAAGTCAGCGGCCACCAGTTTTTGACAATTAGAAAAAAAGCATATCAAGGAACACAAAATTAATGCCAGTGGCTGAAATGTGAAAGTCTGATTCTTTTCTGCAAAATGGTTCTTTTTGTTTCCGGTCCAAATAACTGATTCACCAGTTCGTTTAGGTAATCACAAAATGACATAACGTGTACGCAATTAACCTATTAAAGCACACAATAATGATGTGAAATGTGGATGTTATAAATGTCTAAAGCATATAGAGTGAATAAACTAGAATTCATCAGCTCACCTTTTTACATAAACATTGAGAAACTATAAAAACTTGATTTCACATCTTCATTCAAGTGCTTGGTTCATGTATGCGCTTATCACGGCTCAGCAGTTCTTCGTTCCGAGTCAGTGACTGCCTGGCACATCCGAAAGTGAGTTTTGATTGAGTAACTGGTAGATCTGTGCTGCTAGTGCCAGGAAATGTTTCAGAAGGTTCAGTACAATTTGGTGAACTGGTTCATCTAGTTCAGGGGTTTTCAAACCTGTCTTGGAGGACCCCCAACCCTGCACATTTTGTATGTCTCCCTCATTTAACACACCTGATTCAACTCATCAGCTCATTTGTAGAGACTGCAAGACCTGAATCGGGTGTGTCTGATAAGGGAGACATACAAAATGTGCAGGGCTGGGGGTCCTGTTTGAAAACCATTGATCTAGTACACTAAAAAGAACCATTATGTTCACAAACCGGACATTACTCTGGAGGCAATGGATTACAGGTAATAATACAGGTAATAATGTTCAGTTTCTTGCACAGACCGATCGTTGCACTTCGTAAGACCTTGATATAATCAGCAGCCAGGGGTATTCATTTTGTGTTTCTTGATATGGCTTTTTTTTTTCTTTTCTTTTTTTGCATTTTAAGAATCTCATAAGGACCACGGTTTCAACTAAAAATCTTCTTACTGTTCTGCTGAAGAAAAAAAAAGTCACCTACATCTTGGATAGCCTGAGGGTCAGTAAATTAACAGCAAACTTTAATTTTTTCGGTGAACTGTCCCTTCAATAAAACAGTTCTATAAATTAGAGTAAATTTATTAGCTTCAGATACAATTTGTACGTTTTTCTCTCTGTGAACGAAATTTGTTCCAAATTAAGTCAAAACATTTGGCGAGTCAGCGAGCAGCGCAAACACTGGAACAGAACATTATTGCAGCGGCAGCAAATTTCTATTCGCCTCAAAGCGTTCCATTATCACTCCGTTCTGACTCCACTCTGGAGTTTTCAATCTTCCCTCAACTTGTAAAAGAAACCCTGCTCCAAGCAATAGACCCTTTTTACAGACTGTGATGGCGTTTTTCGACGGTCATCAACATCTTAAATCCTGTTTTTATTATTTTCATTTCTAAAAAAATTACAACACATTTATAACACTATACATTTGTCATCGTTCTCTCTTCTGACTGCTGCTATCAATCTTTTTGGCCGAGATACAACTATTTGAAAATCTGGAATCTGAGGGTGCAATAACCAAAAATTTTATTATGGGCCCATTATTTTATTAATATTTTATTTTAATAATATTAAGGTGTTTTGTCCAAATTAACTTTTAGACAGAAAATGACATCAAAATGAGCAATTCTTCTTCTTCTTCTCCATATTATTATTATTATTATTTATGGAATATTGGAGTGTTTATTATACCGGCGTGAGGGCTGGGCAATTATCCTTCCTTTCCAGCAACCTGTCACTCACATCAGATCACAGCAATTAGCAAACAACAACAATCCTAATCAATTCCCAATAAACAAAATCAAGCCCTGCCGTACATTTTTTCTTGTTTGAGAAGCCATTTAACTCAGATATACATCACAGTAAGGGGAAAAGACAAAATTATATCATAGTTTCTATTTCATGCTGACTTTAATCACTCACCCTTCGTGGTTTGCTTAATGCAAAATAAGATACCATGCTTAAATAAGTGACAGAAATGCAAATCATATAAACAAATGAAAATAAATGTAAAATATTTGTAAAATGAAAATAAATGATATTTTAGATTTGCAATATTTTTCCCGCTTGAATGCGTGATGTCAAACAGTGATTGCCCAACTTGGAAGTAGGGGATTTCCAAGAGCACTTGAAGGCAGCATAATGTTCAAATCACCCACTCATGCTGCTTGGCCAATCAAACTGGAACTAACTGCTGTGTAAAGGGTGTTACACCATTGGAGAGGTGGTTTAATGTTCTTGTTTTTAATAAATAATTCAAAATTCTGAAACAGAAACAGAACTCTGACCTAGTTTGTAGCCTACTTTACAGGCCTTGGCAGGATGGAAACTACATGTGAGTTTTGAATAAAAAAAGAAGACATTGCAGGATAATGTCTCTCACATGTGAACATTGAGTGTTGTGGTTGTCTGTGTTTTTGCATAATAGTTGATCTTAAATTTCTTGTGATGGAGAAAAACAACAAAGCAGGCCAAAAGCTTGTAAAACATTACATAATCTTATATGTAAATCACCATTGTGTAGCTTGTGATAACCATGACTTTCCTGCCTCATACAGATACAGATCCTGAGACTGAGCAAATGGTAAACATGTTCAGATGATTCTGAATACCGAAACACAGTTCAGGTTGGTAGACAACAGAGTCAACCCTCACAATGACTTTAAGTTCTTCCCCTAATACTAGGTAGTTATGTATAAATTGAGCATCATACCTTTTTTTTTTCTTCTTTATTTATATAGCACTATATAAATACAACTAAGTTGCCCAAAGTGCTTTACATGGTACACATAGAAAATAACACATCAACATGAAGTAAATAGCGTTAAAAAAAGAGAAAAGAAATATAATACAGTCCTAAAGCAACACCCATTTTAAAATGCCATAGAGAGTAAATTAATTTTTAATTTGTATCTAAAAATAGCCAGAGTCGGTGCCGTTCTGATAGCTAGTGGCAGCTTATTCCACAGATTTGGACCGCTCACCGCAAACGCACGATCACCCTTGAGCCTAGATCTAGTTCTGGGCACTGTTAAGAGTGCCAGATCACTGGATCTAAGTGATCTAGAGGGAACATGTCTTACAAGGAGATCTGCAAGATAAGGTGGAGTGCGGTTATTAATAGACTTAAATACCATGACCAGGATTTTGAACTCAATTCTGTATTTTACAGGTAGCCAATTCAACGAAACAAGGATGGGAGTGATATGTTCATATTTTCGTGTCCGGGTCAGGAGTCTAGCAGCAGCATTCTGGACTAGTTGCAGCCGATCTAGAGATGACTTATTAATACCGCAGTAAAGCGAGTTGCAATAGTCTAAGCGGGAAAATATCAGCACATGAATGATTTTCTGAGTATCTGAAAAATTTAAAAACAGCTTAACTTTTGCGATTTGACGTAGATAAAAGAAGCAAGACCGAACCACAGAACTAATTTGTTTATCCATTTTAAGCTCATTGTCAATTTGGATGCCCAGATTTTTGACACACGATCTCATGTTTGGTTCAAACTTTTTTAGTTCCGTTTTAAGGACTGCCGTAGCAGATACTGACCCAAATAGAATGATTTCCGTCTTAGATTCATTAAGATGGAGAAAATTTGAGGACATCCATTTCGTGAGATCTTTAAGACAGGATGTCAGGGTTTCTAAAGCCTTTGCATTTCCTTTTTTAATTGGCATGTATATTTGTGTGTCATCAGCGTAGCAATGAAACGCTATCCCATGTTTCGCAAGAATATCGCATAAAGGTATCATATATAAAGAGAATAAAGTTGGAGCTAAAATGGATCCCTGCGGAACTCCGCAAGCAAGATGCGCCGTGGAAGAAGTGAAATTATCAATGTTAACTGAAAAAGAACGGTTAGTCAAATAAGATATAAACCATTTTAGAAGGTTTCCCTGCAGACCGATACAGTGTTCTAAACGGGAAATAAGAATAGAGTGATTAATAGTATCAAACCTGATAGATCGAGAAGTATGAGAACCACAGAATCGCCAGAGTCTGATAGATAGATGTCATTTAATACTTTAAGAAGAGCTGTTTCGGTGCTGTGCTGAATTATAAAGCCTGACTGAAATGTATTGAGAATAGAATTACTACTCATGAAGTCATGTAATTGTATAGAGACCACTTTTTCAAAAAAATTTGCCATAAAAGGCCAATTTGAAATAGGTCTAAAATTAGACAGTAAAGCTGGATCTAAATTCACTTTTTTTAGTTGAGGTCTGACTGTTGCATGTTTAACTGATCTGGTACAGTTCCAGTGCTAAGACATTTATTTATAAGAGACAGCAAACTAGGTCCAAGCGTCTTTACAATCTGTTAAAAAAAAATGTGGAGGAATCGTTTCATGCGGGGAAGCAGAAGGCTTTAAGTGATCTATGGTTTCGTAGAGTGAGGAAAGTAATAAGCTCAAACTCACTCCAGGTAGCTCAACAAATATGAAGTTCAATAAAAGTGCAAACCGAAGGTGAAGTAGTCCTTGATAAGTTAGCTATTTTAGTAACAAAGTTACCAAGGAATTTTTCACATAGGTCTGAGGATATCTCTGTAAAGGTCTGATTAGGGGGGTTAAGAACATCGTTGATAGTAGCAAAAAGAACAGCAGGTTTATGCTGGCTTTTGGCAATAACATTCGAAAAATATTTATGCCTAGCTACTCTTACAGCTTTCTGATAATTAGCCAATGAATCTTTTAAGAGTTCGTAAGAAATCTGAAGCTTATCCTTTTTCCATTTTCTTTCAGCCCTCCTACAGATCTGACGAAGAGCGTGAATGTTACTATTATTAATCCATGGATGAGGGTTTGGTTTTATGGGTCTAGATATCAGAGGAGCAATCGAGTCCATAACATTTGAACAAATATTACTAAATATTGTTAAATGTTCTTCAGAATTTAATGAATGTAAAAGTGAATCAAGTGATGCTGACATGCTCGCATCCTCAAAAGCTGTAATAAAATTGGCATGGGCCATAGAATCTATCCTACGAAATTTGCGTGATGTTGGCAATGCAATGCAAGTTTCAATAGGGACAGAAACATTAAAAAGAACAGGTTTGTGATCGGAAAAATTAGTGTCATGTACCACAGTATCATTCACAGATAATCCATAACATAAAACCAAATCTAAAATATGGCCATTAGCATGTGTGTGTAAGAACTCACTACTGGACTGTTAATTTACCTCCTGGTCAACAGGTGGCGCCTCTCTCCAGGTTCCTGCTGATTACTAACATTCATTAAGCCTGATGTGAGACACCTGTGTTTAGCCCTATATAAGTGGGTTATGTCATGCTTTATTGTTCAGTCTTGAGCCTATGTTACCAGTTGCCTGCTGAAAGTTAAGTCTGTTTTGTTGAAGTTCTTTGACTGTAGTTTCTGCTTTGCTTTTCTCTGTTTTTTGAAGCTCTGCTTCTTTTGTTTTTGTTGCACTTTTCTTCTGTAAAGATTGCCTTTTGCTGGAGATCAATGACTCTGTTTTTTGCTACCTCTGCTCTTGGATTCTTTAATAGGGGCGTTAGCTCAATCAGTAAACTCAGTAACTTTGAACGTGAGAGACCTGGGTTTGATCCCCATCTAGAACAACCCCATTACAGCAAGACTGAACCATAAAGCATGACATAACCCACTTATATAGGGCTAAACACAGGTGTCTCACATCAGGCTTAGTGAATGTTAGTAATCAGCAGGAACCTGGAGAGAGGCGCCACCTGTTGACCAGGAGGTAAATTAACAGTACAGTGGTGAGTTCTTACAGTGTGGGAGCAGTGACTACTTTAAAATCACAAGAATGCACGAGACTTAGGAAGTCCTTAGATAGTGGGATTGAGTCTCAACCATAGACTGTATAAAAAACATGGACGTAGTGTCCGTGACGTCACCCGTAGGTTCCTGAACATAGATATTAAAATCCCCGAGTAACAATAACCAAGGATCTGGCGTTGATCAGTGCCAAATAAATTGACGGTACCTGATTTATCCGAGCTGGTTCCCAGCATAGAGAGTGCAGGTTGTAGAAATTTACGCCTCTGACATGTGATTTGGATGGGATATACACGGCTGGGTCGCGTGGAGTTGTATACGTGGTCAGATAGTACAACACTTAGGCAAGGCGGACAGGGTCGGCATGGCTATGTCCTCCTGTTAGTTGGCGTAAGCAAGGTTGTCGCACGCGAACAGCTTTCCAGAGGAGTTTGCATTTAATGGCAGTGCCACCTCGCCTACCGCGTTTCCTACGGCGTTTCCTTTTTGTAGGTTCTCCATGCCACTGACGCAAGTAGGCCGGTATATCCGACAGAACAGGTGGAGAAGAGTAAAAACAAGGGCTCTGTAGAGCGGTCACAGTCCAGTCTTTGGTTAATCTTTGGAGGTTGAGGAGCGTCAGACGATCGTAGACTATTATGGGTGAACTGCCTTGGATTAAAAAATATAAAATAAGGACTAAAACAACAAGTCCCGTGGGACATGAAGACGGCAAGCCGCAAGCAAAGGCGCCATCTCTTAACATCTACCTAAATGTTATGACCTTCAATCATAACATTTATTTGGGTTAAGATTAGGGATGTCAATTTTCGATCATTGATGATCATTTCGATCATCGTCGTTTAAATTAACGATCAATTAATCGATTAATCGTTAACCTTAATGCTGCAAAATGCGTCTATGCAGCGCCGGCATGACAGGATGTGCAAAAGTTACTAAAAAGAACCCCGCTTTCTCACCCGATTTAAAGGGGATTTAGTCTGAATAAAATGCTAGTAGCAGGATTGTAAAATGAATAGATGTGATTATGATCATTTGATAAAATGAAGAGAGCTCGTTTGAGAATTTTACTTGGTTGACTGTTTCCTATTCCGTCACGGGGACCGCTGAACGCGCCTCTGTAAATGGTTTCGTGGTGCTCGTTGTTGTATTTTAAAACACAATTGCAATGTTTTCAACTGACATTATGGCATTTAAAATAATATTATCCAAAACGTAACTGTGGCGCTTGTGGCTGTGCTGTGCAGTCAGTGAACCGCTTCCATCGGCGCTGCTGCAGCAAAACACTGTTGCTCACCAATTAATCGATCATCGATTAATCATTGACATCCCTAGTTAAGTTACAATAGTTTAAAGGGGACAAGGGCTTATTGCTGGTTCTCTAATAAGCAAAAGGTGAAGAAAATCCCTTACTCAACAAGGGGGTTTTTGTATTATGGTTCATATTTGTGGTTCATGTCACCAGTCTGCTTTATATGGTTCAGGAAAAGCAGCTCTGAAACTGCAGAGATATCGAATTGGATAGATGGTGAGAATGTGGGGCCCCCATAAGTAGTTCATCCAATGGGTTGGGTTTAGGTTTGTATTCAGTCTGTCTTTGTCACCCCTCCCTTTGGCTCCTCTCCTTTTCTCTCTCTGCCCTCAATTTCTTCCTAAGGGTTATACTTTTTACTATAACATTTTTTTCTCTCTTTAGTGAGCATCTACATCTCCTCACTGTGAAATCTCTTAGGGAGTGATATAGAGCTATAATATCTTATCATAATATTGAATCCAGAGCTGCTCCTGGGCTGTAGACCACCTCCGAGCTTGAGTGATGTCTTTGGCCCTGAATTATCAATCCATTATACCTTGGCTGCAATATAAAACTTGGCAGCTCAAACCCACCATTGAGCATCTCTAGATTGCTAGCTTGTATGGCTGTGCGATTAATCGAAATCGTCATAAAATCGCGATTTGAGCTTGCGCGATTTCTAAATCGCTTTATAGCAAGATTTTCTGCGCCCCCGACCTCCCGCAGTATGCTATCCGAACCAATCAGAATGCAGTGCGCCTAAATGGAGCACGAGAACAGAACAGACCGGGCGGGCATACAAACGTAACCCCAGGTTCACACACTACGTCTGATGTGCGTATTTTGTCCGCGCCCATATTAACGGATCAGAGCGTTCACACTGCATGCGATTGCAGTGCTCCAGGAGCGGTGCGTCTGCAGCAGTCATGCTGCGATCGTTTCCGCACGGAGTCTATGCGCCCCCGACGCAGTATGCTATCCGAACCAATCAGAATGCAGCGCGCCTAAATGGAGCACGAGAACAGAACAGACCGGGCGGGCATACAAACGTAATGCCAGGTTCACACACTCCGTCTGTGGTGCGTATTGCGGTCCGGCAGAGCGCTCCAGGAGCAGTGCGTCTGCAGCAGTCATGCTGCGATTGTTTCCGCACGGAATCTATATCTGCTGTGCTGCACGCGCTAAATTAAAGTGACAGCGCATTATTCGCGGTAAAAATTTACATGGATTGACACAGAAATTTAGTAATTACACCTTAAATGCAACACATGGCTTTTTGGCTAGATTTAAAACAAGGAAAAGTGCACTTTTAGATAAACAAGGCAATAATAGATGGCACTCGTGGTGGTAGTTAAACAAAGCTTGTCTGCTTGTACCCAGTAATGCTTTTCTCTTACTTGAACCTTCACAGCTCACATGAGCAGTCAGGTAACTTTATCTCTTCATGTGGTTGAGATGTGCATCTCTTGTACACATAAAGTGGCTGTCTCTCGGCTCGTGGCCCAGATAAAGCATTATTTATAGAGTACGCTGGCCATCTGCAGTGCTGTGCCAGAAAAGACTTTATTAATAGGAGCAAAGCACTGGGTATGTTTCTCTCGCTACTGATACAACAATATTAATAGATTGTTGCTAAATTCGGTGGAGCAAAGTGAGAGGTCACACAGGTGGAATCCCCCATTTGTGGACCAGATTTTGATACATAAACTAATACTTACAATAAATGCTATTTAAAACATTCTATAATTCTATAACGATGGACACATGCACACTGAAATGTACAGATATATTACAGGTACCATATTCATGTACACACACACACACACACACACACAAACTTGAACAGTTTAGCCTGTTCACTTAGCAATTTTTCTACATGTGATTACAACCCGCATGAGAGAGTCACAATTACTGATTATTGCAGATTTCTGATCTCTTTTTTTGCCCACTTCTCAATAGAAAGTTGCCATGTTAGCACATATGATTCTCTTTATCTCTTGCAAGTCAAGAATATGGCAGATATTTATAAAGGATTAGGGTGGCTGTGTATCTATCATGTTCAGCTAGTATCACACATCTACTGTGATCCCTCTTTGTCATTTCATAGTTTCAAAAGGGTTGCCAGTAGTTTGTGTCATTCTTATATTCATACTTCCAGTATGGGTTCATTTGTTCTGGTCTCCAGGGAGTCTGGTCTGGATTATGTACTGGACATGTACTGGCTGTGAAAATGTACATTTAAACTTAGTATTGGAATGGATAGGTGGACATTAAATGTTTTCTCGAAACATCCTGTTATTATTTTTTTTCCTTTCACCCTTGAAGAATAAAATAAGAAATTATCCTTTAAATCTGCATATTGAGAATTATAACATGCCAAGTGTTTACTATTGGAGTTGTCCTTTAGTAACAGATAGTTGTGGTTGCTCCATCTGGACGTCATTAGAGTTGCACATCCTTCCTGCATATTTTCTATTCCTCTCTCCTTTTCTGTAAATCTTTCACCGAACAAAACGGTCTGCAGCTTCATTCTCACAACCCTGAGTCTGTTTTAATGGAGCCTAGGTGTGACCAGCGTGTGCGTACAAGACCGTGAGATGATGGAGACGCATGAGTTCATTGGCCATTTGTTATTTCTGATTGGCTAAATTGGCTATGAATCCCTCTCTCTCTCTCTCTCATGCACACACTGTTTAGACAGAACTAGGCCTCCTGGCATCAAGTAGGCATCAAGTTAACTGACCATAGCACTGATGCACAGCCTGGTTCTAAGTTCATCATCCATCATAATGCCAAAAGCAGCAGCTTCCCACACACACAAACTCATGCACACAAAAAAAACGAGCCCTGCGGAGGCAGCCAGTAGAACTTCCATTGACCTTCATGTCTCTCAGAAGTGACTGCTGTAGGGGGAGAAGGCAGTTTGTAGGAAGATCCTGGTAGGAGAGTGGGAGAGAAGCAAAGAAAGAGATAGTCCAAAAAGAAAGAACACCGCATTAAATAGTCAGATGTAAGGGAAACAGGTCAATTTAGCTCAAAGGGAATCATTTAAGATTTTAAAGGCAATTTGGACAGAATCACTGTTTTACGGCTGATCACTGAGACGGCCAGCGATTCATTGAACGAGCCGTATGTCATCAATTCTGCAATGGGGCCTCTGTGGAATTCGGCTCCTCGTGTTTCAACTGTGTTTTGATCACATCTTAGATTGTCTGATGTCCTACACATCCCCCCTTCGATCGGCGATGTGTTGAGCTGAAGACATCAGCGAGCGCTGGAGAAACAAAGGCTGAAGCAGACAACACAGCAAACAACAAGACACCTCCATGACAGTTACTGTACTGGTGCAGGCATCAGGTTATTTAGGTACAGGTGGTAAAGTTCAATTAGTCAAAATAGTTTAGTAAATTGAATATGTTTTAGTTAAATCTGGAAATTGTTCACCTTTGACCCTTGCAGGGTGTCTAGGTGTTTCACCTACTAAGGAAAGTGGGGAAGGAAAAGGATAGGTAAAAGAAGAACAAACAAATACAAAGCTGCTGTGGGTTTTCCTAACATGGCTTACAACTACCGTTGAGCTAGGATGTCATGTGCAGCTAGTGTGTCATGTACCTTAACTTAGTGTCAGGTGTTCTACCTATTGTGAGGATGGCTGCATGTTTCTTCATGGTGGGCATATGTAACTTTGTTACGCTAAAATATTTGGATATTCTACTTGTGGGAAGAAAATGTTTGTTGAATGTGTTATCAGTAGATGTGGTTACCTCTGGGTGTAGGTAATGTTGTGTGTGTGTTAATGGTGTAGTGTATGCTGTGAGCTACTCAAAGCTGCTAGTTGGTTCAGGCTTGTGGCGCCAGTATCTGATTTACGAACATCCCGTGTCTTGGGCCTCTGTGGAATTCGGCTCCTCGTGTTTCAACTGTGTTTTGATCACATCTTAGATTGTCTGATTCGGTCTGATATCCTACACAGATGATGGGGAAAAAATTAGTCAGAGAAAAAACACTTGCATGTTGGGCAAGAAAATAATTTGAAATTAATAAGTTGGTTTGAATGCTTGGGGAGATCCTACATCACAGGCTCTGCAATTTCCCTTCGCTTCTTTCAGCATGGCGGATAAGTGAATGGATAGCTTGAGTCAGGCTTTATTTGTCCTTGAATGAGTTCCTAAGAAAGCATGAATAGAGCTATGAAGAAAAGGATAGAGGGGGTCCTTCTGGGTAGGTATACTTGCAGTGCCTGACCGTTGTTCCCAGACACACCACCATGCATCTGCTGATCCATTAACAAAAACTAATATCGCATTTTATGAATGAACAGTCACGCTCAAAGTAGTATAAAGTTTTCCGGTTACATTTGCCACAAAAGAAGAGGAAGGTAAAAGTATGCCTCAACCTTAACCAGACTAAATCACATTTTAAAAAGTGCACCGCATGCCCTTACTGAATACAGCTGTGAAGGAGAGAGGGAGGAGAAAGAGAGTTTCTTGGTGAAAGTCACAGAGGTTTCCAGTAGTTGTCTTTTGTGCTCTAAGGGTCTTGTGTGTTTCACGTGCTTACAATGCTTTTCAGGCCTCCAGTGGTGCTTTTGTTTTCAATTCTTCCCTGGTTCTCTTTCCATCTTTCTCTGCCATTCTCTGTCTTTCTCTCCAGGGCTGCAATAATGTTACTCAGTATGAGGTCCTTTTCTTCATAGCTTAGCTAATAAACTTTCAACAAAAGTTCATTACACCTCTCTGAAGTGGTTGTTATTCTTTCACAAACATATGCAATGCACTATTCTCAAACATAGCCGACTAACAGCAGAGTATGTGTGCTATTAACCTCAGTTGTGCATTTACATGTTAAAAGTGTAGACTAGATGCTTTTTTACTCCTTGAAAAAACAGAGGCTGGCTAGATGCTATAATCTGCTCTCATGACACTTAAAAGGATTTCGAGCACCTGTTCATGTGCACTGACCCAAACGTAAGTAGTGAATGCATAGCATCTAGTGACTTTAGAACAGAGCCTCTTGTGTGAATGAGATGGAATGGGTGATGAGGCAGAGAGATTGGAATAGCAAGAAGTTGTAAATGTGTCCCTCAGGATTTGTGTGTGTGGAGTGTCACTGTGGGGGGTTTAGCAGAGGTTGGCTGTATGGGAATGAATGTTTCAGTTCACTCAAGCAAACTCACAAGCACTTGAGCACTAGGCAAAGGACAGTTAACCAGAATGCTGTTTCTTTTTGTATTACATTTTCTTTAGGCAGGACATTGTGTTTGCTTGTATGTCTAGTTTTGCTGCTCACATTTATCATGCAGCTCTAAATATCTTTTTAGTATTCACTCAAGTCAGTTCTAATAAAATATCTCTTATTTCATCTTATGGACATTTTTTAATTTAACTGTTTGTTGGATGTTGTTTCTGGAGGCTTTCTATAACAAATATTTACAATAGCAAATATATTGAAGTACTTGTGACAGAAGGTAAGCAGTTAGGATGGAATATATTAACCCTTAAATGCATGGATATTTAATTAATATTGCACAGGAAAAATACACTTACAGTATTACATACCACGGGTCGCTAGTGACCCTATACACTTTAAAAAAATTATTAGAAAACAGACATTCTTTTGTAATTTTATTTGATTTTTTTCTCGTTATATTGTTTATAATGAATAGGTTGAGGAATACTAAGAAGGTTGATGTCTAACTTTAACCCTCTGGGGTCGAGGGTGTTTTGGGCCCTGGAAAAGTTTTGACATGCCCTGACATTTGTGCTTTTTTCAGTTGCTTACAAACATTTGAATGTCTAAAGTTTAATAACACTGTAATCAGCACAAACTGGGCTACAATAATATGTGAGCAGCATGTATGTACATGATTGTGTTTTTGAGAAAACAACGTTTATGCGTGCTTAGTGAAAAACTAAAATTTTAAAGTCACTGAAATAAGGCCATAAAAAACATACAGAACATTTGATCACAAGACGTTTGAGAACTGATCTTGAAGTCTAGAGTTTTTGCTTCAAAATTATGTGAAAATCATCTTACTCACTCATTCACAGAAAACAATATATTGATTAAAATTTTCTAAGACAC
>NW_015632036.1:188227-188935 GCF_001515625.1 Sinocyclocheilus rhinocerous
AATGAGACGGCTAAAAGCACACCCTGTATATTTTCTTTATTTTGCAAAAGCACAATGTTTTGTTGATATTGTGAGTGTACACAAATAAAAGTAGACCCTTTACAGATTCGAATGGTGTATTACTCTTATGTGTACAGACAAAAATGAACGAGCATTTTAAGTTCTTTTTGCTCTTATCAGTAAAACATGCACGTGGTGGCGCCGGCGCCACCGTCGACCCCAGGAGGTTAAAAAAATGAAGGAGGGAGAAAGTATTGAATGACGTCCCGGTGTTCTGACGATATACCCCGTCAGATTTTGCTACCTCCCATTAAAGGGGTCATATGATGAGATTTCAAGTTTTCCTTTCTCTTTGGAGTGTTACAAGCTGTTTGTGAATAGATAAGATCCCTAAAGTTGCAAAGACTAAAGTCTCAAACCCAAAGAGATATTCTTTATAAAAGTTAAGACTGGTCCACGCCTACCTAAAACGCCTAGTTTAAACACGCCCCCACATGTCTACGTCACGATGTGGGAAGATTAGCATAACACCGCCCAAATGTTCACGCAAAGAAAGAAGACATAACTTTTATACTTGCTGTAGTATTGTTGCTGCCGCCACCATGTTGTGGAGACGCGGTGTGTTTTGTTGTGAAAGTGAAACTACTTTGTTTGGCCTTCCAAAAGAGGATGATATCCGCTTCGTCATGCCTAGAGCTGATCCGTGCT
>NW_015632036.1:189910-195483 GCF_001515625.1 Sinocyclocheilus rhinocerous
TCTATGTCACTGTGTGGGAAGATTTGCATAACGCCGCCCAAATGTTCACGCAAAGAAAGGCGTAATTTTATTGTTGTCTTCACCACATGGCGGTGGCAGCACTGTGTGTTTCGTTGCGAAAGCGAAAATACTTTATTTGGCCTTCCAAAAGAGGACACGACTAGAAATCAGTGGTTAAGTTGTATTTACAACACTGTTCCAGAACGTATTGAATGACGTCATATTGAGTAAAATATCATGGAAACCCAAAATATTCAAATATCAACCCAAATATTCAGATGTGTGCAGCGCATTTTATGGAGGACTGTTTCCTGATTCTGGAAGAGTAGACTACAATGCCGGCTGTTCTGACTCACAGACTGTAAGTACGTTTTCATTTAAAGGATTTGCCACTGATATGATTCAAACGCGAGTTAACGCACTGGATAGCTGGCCAATCAGAGCACACCTCGCTTTTCAGACCGATGAGCTTTGTAAAAATCGACACGTTTCAGAAAGGCGGGGCATAGAGGAGAAACAATAATGTACAGTATGTGGAAAATAATGTGTTTTTTGAACCTTAAACCGCATAAACACATTTCATTTCACCAAATACACAAAATATTATTTTTAGCAAAAAGATCTTTTTAGCAACGTCATATGATCCCTTTAAAACACCAGTGGCCTGTAGCACGAAGCCGGTTTCAGTTCTTACCCAGGTAAGTTCACGTTTAGTTTGAGCAAACTCTTGAGTTTTCTTGCTCAAGAAGGTGGGTTGGTTTTTAGCGGGTTTGTCGCAATGGTAATTCACACTACATGGCTACCCTGCTCCAGAGTAGGTTTTATTCTGGGTTAGAGATCACAAACCAAAACTGGACCAATCAGCTGTGAGCAAAGTGACATAGGGCCTGTATCTGATGCAATGAAGCCACTCCCCCATATCTCTCACTCCAAATTAAAGCAGTTTACAGTCAAAGAATTTTAGAGACAAAATTGCCAGACTTTTGGAGTCTTTGAGTGTGTAAAAACCTCAACAAACTGAAAAAATTGTTTTATGAGGTAATGTGTAATGTAATCTTGTTAAAATGGATCTCATAAAATTGGTATAAAAAAAAAAGTATCGTTCAGGAACCGGTATCAATGTCAAGATATCGGTATCCATATAAAAAAATTTTGAACGACACCTAGCCCTATTTTTATGACTGTTTTAAAGTTTGGTGAGCTTCCTAATGCTGACGAGGAGAGAGATGAACCTGTGCCTTATTTGAGGATTATCCCAAGAGCTGTGACTTCCTCGGAGCTGGTTGGTGGAGGTTGTATCATGAGGACCCAGGTGTTTGAGATGTTCTTCATTCCGAGTGTTGAACCGAGAGGTTTGCGATGCCTGCAATGGAAAGTTGTCTCCCTATGCGATGCCCATCTGCAGTGATGGTTCAACAGCCAGTTCAGTGAGGAGAAACTGGTTGGTCTTTCTTTTGCTCTTAATATCGGGCAATATCCATCCTAATCCGGGCCCAGAGCTTGCACAGCTTCAAACTCCTGATTAGTTTAAGTCTAGTAATGGTTTGCATTTTTTTCACCTTAAAGGCCGGGACACACCAAGCCGACGGTCAGGCTAGTTTGTTTGGTGTGTTCCACTCGTCGGCTCTCGTCGGGCTCACGTCGGCGGCAGTTTGCCCGATTCAACATGTTGTCCAACAAGTCAGTGCCCGAGAATTAAAGCGAAAGTGATGAAAACAAGCACCTAAATGAAGGCGGTACAGACAGAAGGCTGTTTAAATGTTACGTGAGCTTTCCCAATCATTCTAATACGCGAATGTTTTCATAACAACATGAGCCGCTTAAAATTATTTAAGTTATCAACTTTACTGATACTCAAAATGGTAAGCATGCGCTGCTTTGTTCACGTTTCGTATATCTGCGTTTATCTCGTATATCTTTGTTTCGGTTTCTAATTTTTAATGACGAATATATACTATTGATAGCTGCTGATATAGACAGTTAATTCCTCTCACGCATGCGCAGAACGCACGTGTTAATTTGCCGTCGGCTGTAGTCTGTGCAGTGTGTTCGAGCGCAGCTTTTTGGTCCGACGTGAGGCGACAACACCGTCGGCTTTCGTCGCCGCTAGTTCTTTGAAGTCGGCTTGGTGTGTCCCGGCCTTAACGTGCGCAGTCTGGTGAATTAAATAGACTTAATAAAAATATGGACTGATTCAAAGAACTTTGACGTCATTGTTCTCTCTGAGACATAGTTAAATAAATCAGTTTCGGAGTCCATGATACATATCAAGGGACAGAGTAATTTTAGATCAGACAAAAAAAGGTGGTGGAATTGCAGTGTGTATTAAAGGGGTCATAATAAGGCCTTTCGCACTGCGGGAACCTTTTCATAACCTTTTCACCGGCTTACGTCACTTCCTAGTACACACTATCGGTGCGAATGCAACCCTTTAAATGGTACTGGGAAATAGTTCGCGCAAAATCGTCCCAGTACTTTAGTACTGTACATTTAGTTCTGGAACTAAAGCGGTGTGAAAGGCCCTATTGACATTGCTAAAAAAACATTATTTTGTGTATGTGGTGTAATGCAATGTGTTTACGCGGTTTAAGTTTAAAAAAACACATTTTCCACATACTGTACATTATTGTTGCTCCTCTATGCCCCGCCTTTCTGAAACGCGTTGATTTTTACAAAGCTCATCGTTCTGAAAAGCGCGGTGTGCTCTGATTGGCCGGCTATCTAGTGCGTTGTGATTGGCCGAATTCCTCAAACGTGTGATGGAAATGTTACGCCCCTTACCAGGTTCAGGAAACTTTCCTCCGTAAAATGCGCTGCACACATCTGAATATTTGGGTTGAACTGTTCTGGAACAGTGTTGTAAATAAAACTTAACCACTGATTTCTAGTTGTGTCCTCTTTTGGATGGCCAAACAAAGTAGTTTGTCTTTCGCAAAGAAACACACAGCGTCTCCATGATATGGCGGCGGCAACAATACTACAGCGAGAATAAAAGTTACGCCTTCTTTGTTTGCATATACATTTGGGCGGTGTTATGCAAATCTTCCCACACAGTGACATAGACATGTGGGGCGTGTTTGAACGAGGCGTTTTATGAAGGCGTGGCTGAGTGTTCACTTTTATAAAGAATATCTCTTTGGGTTTGAAATTGAGACTTTAATATTTGTGACTTTGTGGCTCTTCTGTATGCACGAACAGCTTTTAACACTCCAAAGACAAAGGAAAACATGAAATTGCATCATATGATCCCTTTAAAATCCACGCTACTTGACGTAATTTTAACTAACGCTCATCATAGATTCTCTGCGTTTGGAGTTTTTTGTAATGATGTTAGTGATTATTGTGCAATAGTATGTGTGAGAAACTGCAGGATTCCAAAGGATAAACCTCATTTTATTATGAAACGGCAGTTGAGATATTTTAACAAGCAAGCCTTTAACAAGCAAGCAAAGAAAACAAATAATCACATGGACTGGGTTAATTATAGAACAATAAGAAATAATTGTACAAAACTGGTTAAAAAAAGCTCTAAATGTTATTACTATCTAAATATGCTAAATTAAAATTTAAATGGTCTGTCTAAATTTTGGAAATTGACCAAATCAGTTTCTGGTCAAAAAACCTCCATGGGTTTACCTGATTACTTGAAACTAAATGAGAGTATAATTAAAGATAAAGAAAATATTGTGAATGCCTTTAACAGCCATTTTATTTCAGCGGGATTAACTTCTGATTCTAGCAATTTAAGGGAACAAGACAATATGGAATCTGCTTTATGTAATTCTACTCAGCTTTTCACTTTTACTCCCAGTTAGCTACACAAGTCTATAAATCTTTATCAAATTTGGATTGTAAAAACTCAGCAGGGTCTGATAAAATAGAAGCTTACTTTTTTAAATTTGCTGCAGATCTTATAACAGAGCCCATCACTTCTATTTTTAACCTCAAATATTTTAACTTCAAATGTTATTCTTCGTGCATGGAAATCAGCTATTGTTAAAAGGTGGTGACCCTTCTGAATTGGAAAACTATTGACTGATTTCTAGGTTGTCCGTGTCGGCAAAAGTATTTGAATCTTTTGTAAATGATCAAGTAAAGCAGTTTTTAACTGAAAATAAAGTTTTAAATGAATTCCAATCAGACTTTAAATCAGGTCATAGTTTATTACAGCAGCCATGCTAGTCACAAATGATATTGTTAATTGTTTGGATGGTAAACAGCACTGTGCAGCCTTATTTGAAGATCTTTCTAAAGCATTTGATTCCGTAGATCATTTATGGCAGAGACTAAGTTGTGTAGGTTTTAGTAAAACGGCACTAAATTGGTTCAATAATTACTTATCAGAAAGAACTCAGTGTGTCTCACTTGAAAATTTAATTTCTACAGAACTAAAAATTATAAAAGGTGTCACACAGGGATCTATTCTTGCACCAATTTTATTCTCCATCTATATTAATGACCTAGGTCATGGGATAACCTCAGCTAGAATACATTTATGCTGATGACACAATTATTTACACAGTAGCGCATTCGGTGAACCAAACCATAGAGCTTTTGCAAGAATATTTTCAGTCATTGCAACTGTCATGGTCCAACTTAAAATAGGTTTTAAGCTAAAAAAAAAAAAAAAAGTATGCTCTTCATTAAATGCAAATGAGCTGATGCCCCCGCCTCCCTTTTCAGAAAAGGGCGGATCTTCAAGATCTCATGCTCCGGCATACCGGCAACAACAAAACAGGACAATCTCACGCAATCTGATTGTACTGTGCATAGTAAATGCGCATTTATGAATTACACAGACAGGCAGCACGGCGCGATAAAAATAATGACAGCTGGTGTCATGGTGCCTTTGCGTGCTATCACAAACTTAGTCCCACTTGTGATTATGAGCTCGACAAATTTAAGCGGTCAACTTCACATTGCTTTCGTATGCAATTTTTAACTACCACATTCCTATTTACGATCATTCTGGTAGCATGTGAAGGCAGCATCAGTGAAAACAGGCAGAGAAAATGGTAGCTTTGCAAAATATGACGCGTGTGACACTTACTTTGTAAGCTGTAAGCTGACGTTCGCGCACAAAGCATTGGTATCGATCCCTCTTTCAGAAGCAACCTTTGCACAACTCCAGCGCTGAACTGACCCTCGTTTGTGAGGCAGTCTGGTGTAAAATGATTAGCACAAACATATAGGACTTTTCCGTTTTTTTCCTGGACATTTCCTTTGAAAATGAAATTTAACCACCGTGTCCTCAGCGGCTCAGATGGAGGAAGTCTATGGAGACTCCTATGTTCGTTGGTGCATCCCATCACACGACACTTGTAATGCCTCGTTGGCGCTGACGTTGTATCTCCAGCAGCTACAGCAAGAAAACAGTAATGGCGGACTGCTGCTTCTCACTCAGGGCTGTGTCTATGCTAATAGGGCAGAGATCGTCACAAATGGGCGGGACTTATAAAAAAATGAGTGGGTGGATTTTTACCATTATAGGCTGGTTGTTTTCACACACTGCGGCCACACAACTGTGTTCAAACACCTTATAAAAGTGATTTTTGCATAATAGGTCACCTTTA
>NW_015632036.1:195767-196575 GCF_001515625.1 Sinocyclocheilus rhinocerous
TAGTTTCAGTTTTAATTAAAGTTTAGCAGAATTAACAGATCACTTCCAGAGCGCAGGCCAAAGATAGACTTAGGCATAATTTAGCCTTAGTGAGGCAAACTTCTAGCGACACAAAATTAACGCATGCTGAGATTGATTAAATTGTAAAAGTATACAAATATACGCCAAAATGAAGCAGTCAAGCTTTTTTACTAAATAAATCTACACAAGTTGTGCTTAATGTCATATCTAATGATGTGTATTGAGATATTTAATATGACAATAAATGTAGCCTAATTTGGTTATGATGGTTAGATGTCTTTTTTCTTTTTTAACAATCATAATATATTGTAACTGTCGTGTCTTGCTCACTTTTCCGTGAACAACTGCGCATAAATCATAACTGGGACTAATGAAATTCAATAATAACGGCAATCGCATTAAGGCTCATATTTGAATATGTTCTTTTCATTTATTAAGAATTATAAGCGTGTTTATGATGTGATTTAGCCTATGCACATTTGTCCGAAAGCCTGGCAGAGTGATCACAAGATGCTATGCTAAAGTTTTGTATTGTTTTCAGAAAGGATGCGCGTTCTCGTCTTTTTTCTGTTAATTATTACGTTGCGCCGCGTTTCCGTTTTTCTTCAAAGCACCAACTTAGAATGCCTAATTTTGATTTGATTGCTTGTGTTACACGAGAAAATAAAAAATTTTGCCTACCTGATGTAATAGATATAATGCGGGTGCGGTTCGCGACTCGCAGTCTTTGTCAAACGGGTCTGGTCTGGTACAGAATTAAATTAGTGCTGCTGTTGGATAACGGGTC
>NW_015632036.1:197816-198306 GCF_001515625.1 Sinocyclocheilus rhinocerous
ACGCATGCTGAGATTGATTAAATGGTAAAAGTATACAAATATACGCCAAAATGAAGCAGTCAAGCTTTTTTACTAAATAAATCTACACAAGTTGTGCTTAATGTCATATCTAATGATATGTATTGAGATATTTAATATGACAATAAATGTAGCCTAATTTGGTTATGATGGTTAGATGTCTTTTTTCTTATTTAACCATAATCATGATATTGTAACTGCCGTGTCTTGCTCACTTTTCCGTAAACAACTGCAAATAAATCATAACTGGGACTAATGAAATTCAATAATAACGGCAATCGCATTAAGGCTCATATCTGAATTAATTTTGGTCTGACTAATTGTGCTACATGAGGAAAAAAAATAATTTTGCCTACCTGATGTAATAGATTTAATGCGGGTGTGGTTCGGGTTCTCACGGTCTTTATGTCAAACGGTTCTGGTCTGGTACAGAATTAAATTAGTGCTGCTGTCAGATAATGGGTCGGGTGTT
>NW_015632036.1:198514-199334 GCF_001515625.1 Sinocyclocheilus rhinocerous
CCAAGGGGTGAGAACGTAATGATTACGAAAAGGATTATTTATTTTTGATAATTATTATTTTATTTCAGTTAGTTTTTCAGTAACTGTTGTTAGTTTCGTTTCGTTTTAGTTTTTCAATTTTGTCATTTTTATTTTCAGTTTATGACATTTTTTCATCAATCGTTTTCATATTAGTTTTAGTTTTCCTTTACGAAAATAACCTTGCCGAGAGTATACTCAGAGTTTGGCAAAACTGCCTTCTCTTTTTTTGCTCCTTCGTTATGGAACGAGTTGCAGTGTAGCCTATTATAATGCTGGAAACACTCTCTAAAAATATTTAAAAATCTCGAATAGGCCTGTCACGATAACAACTTTTTGTTGTGAGATATATTGCCCCAGAAATAATTGCGATAAGCGATATTATTGTCATTTTAAAGACCATTTTATGCCACTGAATATATAATCATAATGTAACAGCATAATAATGCAAGAAGGCCTACACGCTTCCAAATGACAACAAACTTTTAATTTTTAAGAATATTTAGATCATCAAAATATTAGATACCTTAAAAAACCTGAATAAATAGTAAATAAACATTTTCTAACAAAAAGTGCAAAGTAACAAGTAAAAAAAAAGAAAAATGCACAAAGAACTTGTATGGAAATGTTTCCAACTACAGATGTTTCCCTGACCTTCTTTTCTCTGTACATTTAAGGATGCACACCATTGCACTACTTAGCAGTCAGATGACCGTATGCACAAAGGCACAGATCCCTAAACAAGACCATATCTGCAGATGAAACTCTTTTTGTAGAAGCATTTTTTAAATTTGAACGAGCA
>NW_015632036.1:201511-203565 GCF_001515625.1 Sinocyclocheilus rhinocerous
CAAGTGGAATGTACAAAACATGGTGACATTCATTTTTAAGTAAATATAATGAGCGATATATTGCGTCACCAAAAATTATTGAGGTCATGTACATATATTGCACGATAAGTCGATATATTGATTATTGTGATAGGCCTAATCTCGTATGGCCTCACTCTCATCTAAAGGAAACATGTACTTGTTTTAAGTAATTTTTGTGATCTGTCATTACATAAATGAAGGGTAAAATTTTGTTAGTTTTATGTGTTTGTAATGTGAAACGTTTTGTGCTGCCATTTTGGCCAGGACTCCCTGGAAGAAGAGATTTTATATCTCAGTGGGACTATCCTGCTAAAATAAAGGATAAAAAAAAATCTGCTTGTTTTGAGAATTTTAAGCTATCTACATTGAATTATTTATGAGTTTATTAATTACTGGGTACGAAGGGGTCATATGATGCTATTTTAAAGATCATTATTTGGTGTATTTGGTGTAACAGAATATGTTGACATGCTTTAATGTTCAAAAAACACGTTATTTTTCAAATACTGTACATTATTGTAGGTCCTCTATGCCCCGCCTCTCTCAAACACGTCGTTTTCAACAAAGCCCCCTCCTTTGACAAGAGCAGTCTGCTCTGATTGGCCAGCTGACCCAGTGCATTGTGATTGGCCGAACACCGCAAGCACTCGTCGGAAATGTAACGCCCCTTACCATAATCGCAAGCGTCAGCTTTCAAAGTAAATATCAAGACAGTTAATAATGTCGTTAGTTTTACCATCAGTTCAAGCCCGAAAGGGCAACAGAGTCGCGTGACCGACACAGTGATGATGCAGTACAAGCCGCGGTTAAGACAGCTAACGTGCTATGATTTCTGACAGGCAGTTCACTCTCCTGTGATGTGACCCTGTTCCCCTCACACACACACACACACACACACACCCCTTTAAAACATGAGTCATAAGAACACATCTACCATATTGGCAGTTGTTTTGCTCAGTTCATTCTTTGAACTAGTTTTCCCCTCATCCGGAACAAAAATCACTGATTTCAGTAGTTTTATCTGTTATTTCTACATTTATTGAACGCATTCCTGTAGCTTAACCAGAAGAGCTTGGTGCAACAACAGGGTCAGGGGTTTGATTCACAGGAAATGCATAAACATTGAGTGTTGCTTTGGATGAATAAATGTAAATTAATTTTTTATTAATAAATGTAAATGTATTAATAAATGTGAGTTTATTTTTAATAAATGCAAATATATGTTTTATTTACAAACAAATGAATTTGCACAATTATGCTGTAGATTTACTGACATTTGGTCCGCAGCCCTATTAACATTGTGATTCCAGGCAGACTGAGCACTTGTGCTAAGGGATGCCTACATGCTGATAGTTATTGCTCATTACTGAATGTCTTGTTTTAATGGGGGTGGGAGAAAAAAGAGAGACCCAACTGTGCTGTCTCAGGGTTTGTGGGCAAGTGTCTGAATTGCTTGATCTAAGAACAGCCCCAAGGATATTATTTTCCCATCATGCTTTTCCCAAGGCAGTCAACACCATCATCCATAACTGATGTTGTATTTCTGTGTTTATAAGTGTGTGAATCGGAGTTGGAACCTACAGTGATAAACCTTCTATTATCACTAATGTCAATAACCATTAAAATATCTGTAAGATATCAACTAAATTTAGCTTTTTAATATCTCACCACTCTTTACTTTATTTTCATTGTATTCTCCTATCAGCTATAATTTTATCAACCTGTGTGATTAAAAATCACTTTTTATATCCAACTGAAGATGTCAGAGCACCATTACAAGTGCCCAAACATTTTATATTATCTAGTCTAGACTTGTGCCGGTATTCGGTAATGCGATATATCACGGTAATGAATATGCACGATATTGTTATCATGGGCACTTCTAAATACCGTGAATAATTATATATTACAAATTATTCAGAATTTTGAATGCATTTTAAGAATACTTTTCCCATCAACTGGTCAAAATGCACAACACCGCCGTATGCTGCATGAAAGATGCGTGCGCACTCTGATGTAAACAAGCGCAGACG
>NW_015632036.1:211666-213939 GCF_001515625.1 Sinocyclocheilus rhinocerous
GTATTCGGTAATGCGATATATCACGGTAATGAATATGCACGATATTGTTATCTTGGGCACTTCTAAATACCGTGAATAATTATATATTACAAATTATTCAGAATTTTGAATGCATTTTAAGAATACTTTTCCCATCAACTGGTCAAAATGCACAACACCGCAGTATGCTGTGTGAAAGACTCTGATGTAAACAAGCGCGGACGTGAAGCACATGGCGGAACATGTGAGAGACGCTCTGGATGAAAGCGCATTTTCACTCTCTGACAGCAGATGGCGCTAAACTGCAGAAATAATAATAATAATAATAATAATAATAATAATAATAATAATAATAATAATAATAATAATAATAATAATAATAATAATAATAATAATAATAATAATAATAATAATAATAATAATAATAATAATAATAATAATAATAATAATAATAATAATAATAATAATAATAATAATAATAATAATAATAATAATAATAATAATTCATTTAAATGCAGCCGTTACCCCGGAAACCCTGTAAACAAAGCAGCTACACTCCTTTCTGTTTCTGAATCGTGTTTAAATTATTTAAACAGCCATTCAGATTTGTGTATTTGCTATGATGTTCATCACAGCGCCAAATACTTAAATATTTAGACTTAATAGGCTATTTATTTTCAAACTTTTTTTTACATTTTAATCTGGACTACAACATGCCCTAGATATTGTTTGAAAGTGTTTTGATTCTTTATTGTTCGGTCACACTTTACATTAGGGCTTCATTAGTTAACATTAGCTTTTGCTCATTGTGAATGTTAATGCATTAACTAAGGTTAACTAATGAGGTCTTATTGGAAAGTGATACCTATTGGTCTTTATAGTTCTTTTGCACTTTAATCTGTGTAAAACTTTTAACTTTATACATTTCTGTATTGCTTTATTGCATTTAAATGTTCAGTTATTTTTGTTATAAGAAAAAAGCTATTAAACCTGTTATACTGTATTATGACAGCACTTTTTTTAAAAACTAAATTCCAATATCGTGATAATACCGTATACCGTGATAAAAGCATTAGCAATTAATCGCAACATGAAAATTTGATACCGGCATATCCCTAATCTAGTCATATGTTCTTATTTTAAGATTAAACTAATTGTAATGCCCACAGTGTTTTTTTTAATCATTCTTTTGAACTTGTTGTGGAGTATTGAGGGTTTATGTTTCTAGGATAATTTAATCAGCGAAACCTAATTGAGCGTAATGAACATGCTTTTTTGTGCTGTGCCCCCGCTGACACTTTTTAAGCACAATAAAATTAAGTCTGACATGTTAATTACGAATACATTATGCATAGTATGCTTTCTGTCCTTGGCAGGAGCTCAGGGTTAATGTCAGTGTGTTGCCAACTAACAATGGTAGAAAATGCATACAGTCATGATTGAAGGCTTGTGAAATGTTACATAACCTTGACGTCTAGTTATGTGACTGATATAACAGAGGAAGCTATAGCTGTGGGATCTTCTGGTGTTTGTGTATCATGCATATCATATGAAAATTCTGTTATTATTTACTCACCCTCATATTGTTCCAAACCTGTATGACTTTCTTAATATATTTAGTTTGTAGGTGGCTGTGTATATGTTCCTTCTCTTGTTCAGAAATCTTTTCAGGTGCTCTGAGTTTCAGATATATTGATTATTTCATGTGGTGATGCTGTTAACTCACTGGTCTACCAAATTTCATCGATCTTGAGCACATAAGTGCTTCTAATGTCATGTGGATTGTTTTTTGCGTGTTAGAGAGAGCCGATATCCCTCTTTCACACATTTACACTAATAAATACAGCTGAAGCTGAAACAAGTCACTGTCGGGTAAAACTGTCAGGTTTTATTTCGTGTTGGTCTGAAAAATATTGGTCATGTACAGATTTGATATATTCAGAGTCCTGTGGTGACCCCCAACGGATGTACTTCATGAAAACATATAGCTATATCCCAAGGAGTAAAACAAACACAAAGCTCAAAAAGAAAAGAGGTCAGAAACCAGACCGATACAGCAGCTTACAACATACAACAAGAGTAAAAGAAAAAAAGATGGGAGAGCTTACAAGTCTTGCTAGGGATGCTCATTTCGGTTAATTTTCCCGACCAAAAACCGCTGCTCATTATCTGAACATTAACTGTTAACGGATAAGATTAGAATATTAAATTAGTATTAAATATATAATAGAATGGACGAGTGTTTGTGATCCATAAAAAAAAAAAAATTAAAAAAAAATATATATATATATTAG
>NW_015632036.1:218886-222875 GCF_001515625.1 Sinocyclocheilus rhinocerous
GTGACCGTGTAATCGCAGCCTCTGCGATTGAAAAATCGCGTTATTTCATATCGCGATATAATCGCAAATGCAATTAATCGTTCAGCCCTACTTTAATGCCCTTTGAATGTAACGTGTACGTTCCCTTGGAACTGGAATCATGGCGGAATTTCATGTGAAGTCCACTTCGCAGGGCACTTACGGTCGAATAAGCCAACGCTTGAATGCTGCTGCCTGAACAAGAGACCTCCTTACTGAAGTGAAAGTGTTGACTGGTGTCACTATCTCGCGAACGCGCCGGCGGATCTCCACCAAATACGGGGGATCCCTTCAGCTCGAGCAGCCCTCTCGAACGCCACCCTCCGCGCATCGGTAGCCTCCCGGGATTGCTAGATCGGTCGGCGCCGGACCGCGAATTTAACCACCCGTAACTCCCGAACCGCAGGGGCTATCGACGCGGCGGTGGTCTCATTCGAAAGAAGGCCTCGAGATTCGCGTTCGAGAGGGTTCCTCGAGCTGAAGGGATCCCCCGAATTTGGTGCGGATTCGCCGCGCCTTTACGGAGATATGGCCGTTCAAAGTTTCAGTGGTTTTCCATAGACTTAAGCTTTAAAGCGTTTCATCCAGGTCGCCAGTAGCAAACAATGGAGCATGCTCTGCTGGACAAACTAAGTAATTACACCATTTCAAGCATTTTATGTTCTTTAAAAAAACATTTCATATCGGCGGCATATTAGCCGATATCGGCGACGGACTCATATCGGCCGATAATATCGGCTAAACGATATATCGGTCGGGCTGTAATATATATATATATATATACATCAAACATTAAACAAATACATAAAAGACAGAACAGATAGAAGCTCTACATGATAAACAAAGGGAAACAAAAATATCACACCTTGTAAAGTTTCACCTACAAATTTAAATACATAAAGATAAATAACAAAAAAATAAATGAATAAAATAAGATAATAATAATAATATAAACACATACTGAGGGAAACCTTATGAATTTGTGGTATTACAAAAACAATCATCATAATATTTAAAAAATCTATCACTTTTCTTGTTTTTAATCAACCTAAGAGATTTAAGGAGTGTGTCCATTTCAATTAAGAAATGTGAAAAGAAGGCTGCGAATTAGAGAATTTTTGCTTGTGAATAAACTATTTCCCAAACTAAATAAAAAAATTAACTATGTAATTCACTGACTACATATATGAATTATCACACACCTTCATCTGAATTATTATGCACCTGCAGCGCTTCTGAGAACCAAGAAAAACAGAATAAAATAATATAAATAAAAAGAATAATATAAATAGGCCTACACAAAATATTTTTCACTTAAATATCAAATTAAGATGACAAAACGAAAACACACACTGAATCCTTAGATGCGCTTTGAAGAACCGCATGTTTTTCGTCAGGCATAAAAATAAATAGCAGGTCTACCACAGTGCACAACTTGTGTAGTTTTTATTTTAAAAAATTAACGTGTCGATGTGCTGTGGGGGCATAGTCTGGAGCGCAGCCTGTTTCCGTGGCAGAAAATGCCAGTTTCTGCAATGTTGAGCCTTGTAGCCAATCACAGACATATCTGTTGATTTCATGAACGCAACGGCCAATCAGAGGTGTTTTTGTTTAGTGTTTCTGAGTTGTGCACACTCGCAAATCCTCTCATTAGAACAAACACACAATGTAAATAAGAGATTAATTATGCAGGAGTGTAGAGCTTCATTGAATATATCTGAACTTTGTGAGATCGCAAAGAACTGAGATGAGTGACAGCTTTTTAATGATTATAAGGGGGAGCGCTCTTTGTGCCTTTCTAGGCTATAATCCATTCAGAATTTGAATACATTCACCCACGGATTCACTCTCTGATAAGCATTTATCTAATATTTCCTTTTTCCATTGTGTTGCCTTTACTACTTAAGTTAGTGAAAGTGGAGGTGCTAGCGCAGCGAAATATGTAGGCACGTGTGGTTGCACGTATCGACACGCCCCCGTGAGTTAACAAATATGTTTAGGATATTTTTCTTTAACAATGCAGCAAAAACACTTGGAAAAAAATACTTTTAAAACTGTTTAACTGATAGTATTAATCAGTCAAAATTCTTACTTTCGGTTAACGGTTAAATGGTCAATATGAGCACCTACTTGCTAACCAGGCCAAAATTTTTATTTAAGCATTCTTATGTGTGCCCAGAACTCCAGATGTGTTCGGTCACAAGAGATTATGGAGAATTCAGTAATAGTTACGATATGATTTGTGAGTATATGAGAGTTGGTCTCTGTCTGTGTTCAACAGCAGCTGGTGTGGAGAGTGTTTCTTACTAATGTGTTTAACTGCAGATGTCAAGTGTCAAGCCAAAAACACATTTTTTTGTTGTGAATTTCATGAGTCAGTGTTTCCTACAGAATACTGCTTTTGCATCAATTCAAACTGTTCAAATTCCCTGACATTTGTGCATTACTATGTATTAAAAAGCGATTCAGTTTTGGTAAATTTGAGGGTTTTAAACATTTTAATTCATAGTGTAATGTTGTTTAAATTAAAATTAAAATGTTGTTTATTATACAAACTGCAAATGGCCGTCTTTTACTACATGTTGCCATTTAAACAACCAGTCAGTAATTATATTGATTTTTACAGAGCTTTTACTGAAGTATTATGAAACTTTGGTACACAAAACAGGGTTACACTTTATTTTAAGGTGTTCTTGTTACAGTGTAATTATACATTTAAGTACTGAGTAATATTAATGAACTACACGTACTTACTATATGGTTAGGGTTAGGATTAGGGTTTGGTTTAGGATTACTTGCATGTAATTATGCATAATTAATTGTTATTATAATAGTAAGTACATTTAACATGTGTAACAAGGACACCTTAAAATAAAGTGTTACCCAAAACAGTTCTTGCTTAATTTCAAGTAGCACATGATATTCAGTAAGTGAATCAGGTGATGATTCAGTAACCACTTGGATGGATACAGTGATTTCATTCAGTGAAGGATTTGTGTTTAACTTTTAAGATGAATTGTTGATGTTGGTGTGATTTTTACATTTTCTAATTAACATTGACATTACCCTGAAGGAGTATTAAATGTTTTATAGAAGCACTAAAAGGCTTTTAAGTTGTGTTACATGTGTCATAAACTGAGATGTGGAAACATGCTTTTATAGGACCAGGCTGTGTGAGTGCAAATCTGGGCCATGTGTTATGAGGTCTATCGGTTTCTCAGAGGAAATGAGCATGGCAACCAAGACATAGAAAATCCACTTTGAAGTTTCTAGTTGAGGGAAGATCCTTGAGAATCAGATGTGCCTGCCTGAGGTACAGTGCTAATAAAACATATAAAAATAAAAACATTATAAATTTACACGTCACACATACATACAGTATTTGCTTTATTGCATATATGTTAAGTATACAGAATAGAAATGTCTTTCCTCACTCCATTTTTATTGTAGTAAGTTGACTTTCAAGATAAGACATCTTTTTTGTTTAATAAAAAAAAAAAAACATTTTTAGCATATAAAGTAGGAACAGCGGGGAATGGGTTGCTCGAAGCACTGTTGCTCTATTCATGGGTTTCAGTCACGTGACTTTTTTGTTGTGGCCGCCATCTTTAGAACCTTGCATAGCCTCTCCCTGGTAATCGGAAACCAAAATAACACTTTACCAACAACGGAAAACAATGGTATTTTAAAAAAAAAGGATTAGGTCCTTATTTACTGTCAAGCGAACTGCTGACTCCACTAAAGTCTAGTGAAAACTTACCAACTTGACGTTTGCTGATAGGCTGTTTACATCTACCTCATACACAATCCCTCTCCGTACACTCGGGCCATTTTCAGTTAAAATTTCACCTGCTAGAGACTTGTCCATCGGCCCGGATCCATCTGCAGCACCCGGCGTGGATGTTTGCGTACTCACTTTCAGATTCTGGGCCGAATTAACCGGACCAGATGCGACAGCCGTAACTTGCCGA
>NW_015632036.1:223040-232573 GCF_001515625.1 Sinocyclocheilus rhinocerous
GAACTTGCTAACTAAAATGTAAACACGCATCTATGCTTACGAGAAATATTTAATCAAAAGAATCCCATACATCCACGTCTCTTGGTAAATAATCCATTGTGATTTGCTGTTATCACAGTCCAGAGCACAGCACAGCAGATTGACGGAATTGCAATTCGGTCCTACAAATGGCGGCCGCACCACTGTGTGACGTCACATGAAACCTATGAATACAGTATGTTGGAGTGCTGAATACATATAAGAATGTTATAAAATAACAGTGTATAATTTTGCTGCTTCGCTCAGGCTGGGGTAAGATAGCAGCATCAGCCCTGCAAATTACTTTTAAACCTCTTATGTACTGAATTTGAATTTTTTTTTTACTATATTATAATGCAGACATACAGTAATTTCAGATATCATTTTAAATTGATGGCAATCTTTTAAAGAAAAACAAGATATTTAGTCAACTCACATACAGTATGAAGTACACATATAGTACATGCCAGGTGTTTGTAGTGCTAATAGTAATGCTAGCACTGCTATACTTGTTATGTCTTGTTAAACAAATCACCAGAATAAATAGGTAGAGTGTTTTTAAAATAAAATATATACAGTCATTTGCTGCTTTGGTTGTAGCAGTGAAGAGAACAAGATATGTTTGGAAGATTGTTGTTGATGGGCCAACAGTTTTCAAGTAGATGTAATCAAGACTTTTGGCTTTCTTTGAAACATCAGTTCTTCCAACCCTTTGTTATCATTATTCTTTTTATTAAATCTGAACAAGTGATTTCATGGAAAATGTCGTTAATGCATCAGTTTAACATTTTGGAATGTGAGTGTGCTCAGTTATTTACATGGCAAAAAGTTACAAATTTTCTTTAACTTTTCTTTTTATCCACAACCATTTACTCACCGCCATTAACATTAATTACACACACTCATAATGTAAACATATGTAAAAATAAATCACACAGCATGTATGAACACAATTTGACCTAGTTATGGTGCCCTAAGGGAGATGAATAAGACATGCAGGATGAGGTTGTTTCATCCCAGACCCGCCTTCATACTTTTACAGCCCTAATAAATGTGTTTGTGTGTGCGTGAGAGAGAGAGAGAGAGAGAGAGAGAGAGAGAAATGTCTGTTGGATTTAACTCTTGGGCCCTTTAGAAACAGGAAATGACAACACTCTTGCCTGTTCTTGTGGATTCCTTTAAAGGATTTTTATATAATCTGCGCTGAGCATTGCTGTTAGAGTGCATAACAGAGCAGATAATAGAGTTTTTTAAACCTTTTTCTCTGTTAATGCCATTCGTCTTCAGTGGATGCTGGATTATCAGTCATGCAGACATAAAAACACATGAACTTTCATAACCTTTCGTTTGAGAATGGCTGAAATGTGTATAAAGAATAAGTGACTCTCCCATATGTGAAATGAAAATGCGATATAGCAAAAATATCATATCATGATTTTTTTCAGGAAAATCACGATTCACGATTTTAAAACGATTCTTTTTCATGTTGGTTTCACTATTTTGCAGGTTGTCTGAGCTATTTGAAAAACAAGGTAACAAAATATAAAATAAAAAAAGAATGGTAGATATTTAGGTCAAAGTGGGTGAAGATAAAAATCTTTCTCATTATTTTATCCTTGTTATCAAAAAATAAGAACAAAGATACACATTACCAATACACATAATATACAAATAAAACAAACAGTGCTTTATTTTTCAGGTACAGTATGTGTATTTAGCAGTAGCATCCAAGAAATTGAATTAACAAATATAAAAATGAAATGCTATATACAATTCACTGTATAAATTATACATTGATATATACATATTATACATATTAAAGTTCTTCAATCAAGAACAATGAGTGATTTTTCTCTTTGTGAGAGAATTTTAATTTTTGGTTGAACTATCCCTTTAATTATGGAAGCATATAGGTAGCGAAATTCAATTTAAAATGCAATATGCAAAATGGCAATGCAATATTCAAAATGGCATTGTATTTCTGTATTTAAATTTACATTTTCCATTACCCATACGTGCAAAGTTTGGTGCAAAAGTAAAATGAAAATTAAATTATATAATTTACATTTGCCATTTCCAACAGCAGGGGCGGATTTAGTGAATTGGGGGCCCCAGGCAAAATATAGTAATGGGGCCCTATACATTTGCACACATTTTCCTAGATCAACCTTGAGGTTCCATTTTGCTGCTATAAATGTGTCTATTAGAAACATTAATTTAAATGAATTAATTATACACATTTTTTTTTTAATTAATTAAGACTTCCCGAGTTTTTGAACGGAAGTCCTGAATGACTGTTATTAAAGGTCATTTAATGAATTTTAATGATTTTCAATGCCCCGCAGAAACCCTGCCTTTGTTGGAAAAGTAAATAAATTATTTGAATTATGTTTGATTATGTTATAACACTTTTCAGTAACAATATTTCATATTACAGTAAAGTGTAGTAGCTTTTTTAAGTTTCTGAAATATCCTATAATTGTAACACTCAGAGGTAACTTGAACTCTATACTTTATGAAAGGAAAGGAAAACAAATTTGGCGGAGTTAAAAACAAACATTGGCCCTCCAGGAGCGGGACTGAGAACCCTGACTAGATCTTCACATTAATTGAATGTGATTTATCAACACCATCTTTAAATTTGCAACATCTGTTGTAAATATATGTATAGGCCTATGTTTAAATATATACATTTACTGTAATATCCAATACTAATCGTGATATCGCACACCCCTAGGTTAAAACAATATCTTACAAAGGGCTGGAATATGACTCTCTTTATGAATGGTAATTGGTTCACCCGATTCATTCAAAATGCAGATTCATTCAGAAATTGTGTGTTGCTTGGAGACGCATAACAGTTCTGCTGTGGCTTTAATAGGTAATCGCTCTCACAGTACTTTGATATCATACATAGATCGGTCTGCATTAATTGCATCACTTCATCACAATTTCTCCATCCAGTTAGGCACATCAACCTTAACACCTTCCAGGACAGCCAGGAACCTTGGGGTTGTGATTGATGATCAGCTAAATTTCACAGACCACATTGTTAGAACTGCCCAATCCTGCAGATTTGCCTTATGCAACATTAGGAAGATCAGGCCCTTCAAGTCAAGTCAAGTCAAGTTTATTTGTACAGCGCTTTTCACGATACAAATCATTGCAAAGCAACTTTACAGCAAATTAAGTTTCTACAATATCAAGCTGAAAAGTGTGCATGTCACACCTGTTTACCAATTTGCACTGGCTACCAATATCCGCTTGCATAAAATTCAAGGCATTGACGTTTGCTTACAAAACAACCACTATCTCTACACCACTTTACCTAAATTCACTACTCCATACTTATGTGCACTTGCACTTGAGTGTTCTGCAAGTGAATGGCGCATTATAGTGCCATCCCAAAGAGGCACAAAATCACTATCGCAGACTTTTACCTTAACTGTTCCCGGCTGCTGGAATGACCTGCCCAACTCGATCCGAGCAGTTGAGTCTTTAGCCATCTTCAAGAAATGGATAAAGACACATCTCTTTCATCTACACTTGACTCACTAAAGCCCAGGACAAACCAAGCCGACAGTTGGATGTCGGGTGGTTTTTGAGTATTGGTCGGCTTTAGTTTTTTTGGTGTGTTCTGCACCGTTGGCTCTAGTCAGATGCTGTCAACTGTTTTTCTGCCGATTCTGCATGTCGAATCAGCGGCGGAGCTTGTCGGCAAGAAAGAGAACTCCGATTGGTTATTTAGCTTAGCGAATGGGCACACAAGAAAAAATGGAACTGATGAAAGCAAACCAATGACAGAGTAAAGAGGGAACGCACAGACACTTTTCATTCTATCCAGTTTTTTCTTTCTTTATCCACAAGAAGACGACCAAGGGCTGAAAATGCCAGTGCCATTTGCAACTTAGCAGACATGATTGAAAAAAAGCTACACGAATCTGTCAGTAATGAGAGCAGCCAGTGTAAACAATTGTAAGCGCTGCTTGCTTCGTATATCCACAGTTCGAGCTCTTCCGATATCCCTGTTTGAATGCCGAATACCTACCACTGCCACCTGCTTGTATGGGAGAGTTATGTTCTCTCAGGCAAGCGCAGAACATACGTGCTAGTTGGCTGTCGGCTGTAGTCTCTCCGGTGTGTTCTAGTCAGAGCCGATCCTCCCTATACGCAAACTGCGTAGGGCCCCCGAAACACCAGGGGGCCCCCTTGCTCTCAAAGATGATTTAATTTTAGTTTCGTTTTTGAATTTGGACAGCGGTTATGAAAACATGAATGATCATTTATTTTAATGCGGTGCGCTGTCGCCCTTTCTACGTAAAAATCAGTCAAATCTTGTCAGTCAAATCATGTAATGTGAATGTCGTAGTCTTGCTCGAGAAAAAAACGAGTTAAAAGCGTACCGAGCCGCGGAAGAGACACTGTTTCTCAAACACTTTCCGCGAGCGCGATTCGAGACTGAGTGAAACACGGACAAATGCATTTCATTCATTCGTTCATAACCACTCGTACCCCACTAGCACTATCTACTTGTTTTATTTTTATTTATTAAAAAATGTGACCCTCTAACACTTACACTCTCGATTTTATTTCTATTCTATCTACATGTTTTCTTTTTATTTATTATAAAAAATGACCCACTAACATTGGCATTCTCTATTCTTTTTCTATTCTATCTACTTGTTCCCTTTCGAGAGGGTCTCTCGACGTTGCGTACAGCATAAGCTGACGCTTAGGGGAAACATCTTTTTCCTCAAATACTGAAGCCTTATTCGATTAACGCCATTGCATCACAATGGCCAATGGTGCTCAAGCATTCGAAAAGGAGTATATCTACACTTGACTCACTAAACACTATACTCACTATACAGGGCGGGAATTCTGAGGAGCATTTCATCTGAATCTTTTTTTTTTTTGTATTGCAATGCTATGTTCACGCTGCCTAACTATAAGAATCAAACCTGGCTCTCACGCTCCCCTTATGGTAGTGGAGGTGCTATAAGCCTAACGTGAGGTTTGCAGCAAAAGGGCTCATATGCTCGCACAGGTACCGCTGACCCCCTGCACTCTAAATGTGCTTACGATATAAACAGGCCCCTGCCTCAGCGGCGTTCTGTATTGTACAAAACACAAAATATCCCAGCCAAGGCGCTTCAGCCACTCACACAATATATAACAGTGCTCCACCTCAGTGCGGCATTTTGCCTGCTAGAGTGCAAATTACTCCAGCGCTTACTTAATCATATAAACAGCTCGCCCGACCCAGCGTTGAGCTGTCGTGTACAAAACAGCCGGGTAGGCAGCTTCATCCTTCACGAAGTTCACCAGCTAAGCTGTTGTTTTCAGTAGTGGAGTGTAGTGCTTGTCTATACTAACCGCTGTAAACTCCGGCACTCTCACTGACTTCCTATGATATGCACCGGTGCTGTGCCGCTGTATTCATTAGGACGTGTAGTGTCGTTTACTCTCTATATATGCCGGTTGTCTTCTATGATACGCACCAGCTGTGCCGCTGTCTTTCATACAGATGTTTAAGTGTTGTTTACACTGACAGCTATGTATGCCCCCTGCCAAATGATGACCCCCCCTCATTCAAGTCACTACCTGATTGCCTAATCCTAACCCCACACCAACTCCTAAACCTATCAATACTAGGGTCTTGGCCCTTAATAATAATCTGGCGGGGGGTCAGAATTGGGCACAACACTGGCCGATAATAGCGTTCAGTGTAAGAAACATTACACATCTGTATGAAGAGAGTGGCACAGCCGGCGCTCATCACAGAAAGGCAACGCATGGTGGCTGCGCCATAGGGATGGGCGATATCTTATCGTTTGCGATATACCGGTAAAAATTCTTCCCGCGATAATAACAATAAAGTCTAGTTGTTGACATATTTTAGTGTGCGACAGTGTGGAGCGACATCGCGGAAGGTGGACGTGAATTTGAGGAGGAGTAGCCTATATCGCTAAATGAGGAGCTCAAGCTCCTTTTACAATCTGTTACTGGTTTGGTTAGGGCTGTACAGTGCACAAAAAATCGGTCTGAATAAATGTACTACAGTAGCACATGTGTGATGTGCATATGTGTATGAGCCTGTTTACAAAACTGTTGTCCAAAAAAGATATAATTTATTGACATGCTTTTTCTCCAAATTAACTTAATAACATAGTCGAGTGTTTGAAATATTTCTTTTTGTGACCAGACGTGGTTTCTTATTACAGAATGATAGTATTATATACAGTGATAAAGGCCATGTCGATTAACATTGCATTATAAATATACTTTCCTTATAAAAATACCCAAGATTGAAGAACACAGATAAACCATATATTTTGTGAAAACGTATGTTTATTTTCCTCAAGTTTCATCAGTTAAAATGTCTCTATCTCCGTTGTGCGTTTTATTCAGCGATAACTGGATACCTTCCTGGAGCGTCGTCAGTAGTATTACTTCTGCTATGGATATATGGAGTTTCTGTGCAAGAGCACCCTCCGGCTTCCACTATGAATTAAACAGTCTTTACATTACATGTGTACTCACTCATTAATGCTCACAACACCCTATTTTGGGTAAAAATAGGAAAGATAATACCTTTCTCTAAAGAAACAGTATTCCCTGAATTATCGTCATTGATATCGTTATCGTAATACCAGAAATATTGTGATATATTTTTAAGCCCATATCGCCCATCCCTACTGCGCCAGCATATGCCGGTCAGTATAAGCAACACTACACATCTATATGAAAGACATCTGTTTGCCGACGTCAGACTCGCTGTCACAACAAGTGCAGAAGACATTCAGGTGAGCACTTCATTTACTAGACGTCTCTATGCTTGTAGGTGGAGAGCCTTCGAAAATTGTTGCACTTTGAAGGGCCAAAACTCTGTCAACTGCCCGTTTTCAGTAGTTTCGTCTTTTCTACAAGAGTGTTCAGATGACGGCTGTACGCCCTCCACGCTCAAGTGTGTGTAGCTGTCCATGCAAGCATTCATTCTGACATTGATAGGTGGTCAGTGGGGAGGAATGATGTGAATAGATTTCTATGAACCCCCCTCGCTCGTCAACTACCCCCACTCGGGACCTTGCTTTGGTAAAAAACAAAAAAACAAAACAAAAACTATGCTGGCGCCTAGCCAAAAAGGCGATGCTGCCGCCTAGCCAACTTGCACGCAGTTCCCCAGGCCAATGTGCTGTCTAATTCCGGTAAGCTCCCCACAGCTGCAAGTCTAGCTCCGATGGGAAGCTGTACTGGAATGTGCTGCTTATGCGTACTTGTGTACAGTGGATGTACCATGCATTGCGATTGCTGTTGTGTCGCTGCTCTTATTTGTCGTCTCCGCTTATGCCGAGCGCCCTTCGCAGTAACACGGCGTGAAGTTACACGTTCCCCAAAGCATCAGCTTACGCTGTACGCAACGTCGAGATACCATCTCGAAAGGGAACGTCTCCAGTTACTGACGTAACATTGGTTCCCTGAGAAGGGAACGAGATGTTGCGTTCATGCCCTGTTACTTACGCTCAGGTGTTTCATAAAGTCTCTTATTAATTTGAAAGATTCTGATTCCGCTCAGCACCGCTTATATAGGTGTTTTCCCACCACCTTTTCACATGCTCGAGCACCACTGGCCACTGTGATGCAATGCTGTTAAGCAAATAAGGCTTCAGTATTTGAGGTGAAAGGTGTTTCCCGTAAGCATCAGCTTATACTGTACGCAACGTCTTGTTCCCTTCTCAGGGAACCGAGGTTACGATTTTTATTATTAAAATAAATAAATAAAAACATTGCTATGTGTACTGCGTTAGACTAACTGGGACTTGTCACTCCATTTACATATTATTGCTCTTTTGTTGGTTTGATTGCTTCTGTTGTCCTCATTTGTAAGTTGTAGGTGTGTAACTCGGATGGTTCATCACGATTTGATACGATATCGATTCTCATACCCAGCGATATGATATTTGTCGATACCACAAAAAATTCTACGGTACGATTATGATTCGATACAGGAGTATATAGATCGATATATAGATATTATGATATTATATATCTATTTTAAACAACCATCTACATTTTTATTAACTCACAAATGTAACCAAAATATATAACGTGAACATTTATCTGAAAGTTTCACATCCTGTACCTCAATTGGGACATTCACAACAAAAAAATAGGCCTACACATTTTTTTTTTTTTTAATAATAATAAAGAAAATAAACAATTGGAAAAACAATTCTGGCTGCTACTATGGGCTCAGCAGTGGTGTAGTGGAGGGTATACGCAGGTACACGGCGTATACCCACTTCTTTATCAGTAGGCTTTGCGTATACCCACTTCTTTATCAGTAGGCTTTGCGTATACCCACTTCTTTATCAGTAGGCTTTGCGCGTATACCCACTTCTTTATCAGTCGGCTTTGCGTATACCCTCTTCTAAATCCCCTCTGATGCGCATCATTCATTAGTGTCCTGCATTAGGCAAAATCATGACAGTCCACCACGTGAATAGCTAATCCAATCGTGTGTAAAAAAAAATAAATAAATAAAAAAATTTCCCTAAAAACACCCAGTAAAGACAGTGATGCGGTCAGGACCGTGGCGCCGGCTTCCTTTGAAATATGTTTGATGATTGCGCTTGCGCCCTCGCCCGCTCCGTCAGTCAGAGAGGATGCCGACAGTGACAGAGATGAGATGCTGCTTCTTCATGCGCGAGACTACACCACTGGGGCTCAGTGCTAAAAATCTTTTCTACAGATAACCAAATTCAAGCAATAGCAGAAAATAAATACAATACAACAAAGACACAAGTTCAATAAACAGTGCTTTTCAGGTTTTTCAGCTCAGTCTAAAATAAATGTTCAGGTACGCTACTACAGAAATGTAATAATCAAATGTAAAATAACTGCATAGTCTTCACTGTATAAATTAAATATAGATTAATAATTTTTTATGTTAGAAAGGTTATTTAGTCAGGAGCAGTGAGCCCTTGTATTTTTCTTTGACAGCATTAGATTTATTATTAGTTTGCTTTCACTGAACGAAGCACGGATTTAATATACTGATACACATGCCTTTTCTTTCTCAACTGTTTACGTTAAGACATATGCCTAACCGACTGTGTTTACTAGGATATTCACCAAAACGCGCATTTTAATGTAATTTTGTCTGTATTTATTCATCCATGCACAAAAAGCGGAAGAGAGCTCAATTTAGTATTCGCGCGGTGTAGACGCGGCTGTCTGTGTGTGTGCGTGCGCGCGCTTCAAATGTGTGCGCATTAAATTTCTCACACAGCGCTCGACTGTTCCGCAAACAATCCCGAGCGTCTTTTATGCTCACCTTGTGCCTTCGGGCAGTCCTTATATCGAGTCCTGATACGTAAGTTTGAATGAGAATGCACGCGTTGGCGGTAATGCATAGACGGACATTATGTGAAAATGTGGACAGTGCCAAAATAAAGGTGCCTATTTATACTACAGATATCGATATTTTACGCGTGGCATCGATGCATCGTATC
>NW_015632036.1:233136-233301 GCF_001515625.1 Sinocyclocheilus rhinocerous
ATTTTACGTGTGGCATCGATGCATCGTATCGATCGTCAGACTATCGATGTATGGATCCATATCGATGAATCCCCTAGTAAGTTGCTTTTGATAAAAGCATCTGCTAAATGACTAAATGTAAATGTACATGTAAAAATTTTAAGGCGTTATTTTTTCCCCATAACG